>NC_056626.2:220985749-221285749 GCF_002870075.4 Lactuca sativa | reverse complement strand
TGCTCGACCTTCTCGTTTACCAATTCCGTCGCACGTTCTCGCTCCCCAACGAAATTCTCTACTCTGTCAGTGCACTCATCTGGCTAAGGTTACTCCCTAGGCTCTTCCTAGATTCCCACACTTCTCTGCCATCAGCTACTGAAGAGCTCCTAATGATGCCAGCCATCTACCTCCTAAATATCGTCATATTCACTTGGTAGCTGACTCCCATCATCGAGAGTTCCACAAAGCACGAAGCAAGCAGCATTCAAGCATCGAAGAATACATAGGACTCACTCTGGGTGATAACTCCGCTTGCTCTGCTCATCCTCGAAAGTACCACCGAACTCTGCAAATCTTCCCCTCGCGGATTCTAACTATTCTTTCGCTAAGTACCACGGTATTCATCTAGGTATCTCCCCTATATTACTCCTCTACTCAAATCCCCTAAAGGATTCCAACTAAATATTCTCACTCATCACATACTCAAAAGCACATCGCATATAACAGCAATCCCTAGGCTA
The DNA here is from genome assembly GCF_002870075.4 of Lactuca sativa. Lineage (NCBI taxonomy): Eukaryota > Viridiplantae > Streptophyta > Magnoliopsida > Asterales > Asteraceae > Lactuca > Lactuca sativa. Next base: position 221,285,246 of record NC_056626.2, on the reverse strand, counting down.
AGGCATCACAAATCAGGCCACTCTAGTCCTAAGGTATGAAATACCTAGCCTGTCTCTAGCATGCAATAATATCTCATAAAGTGCATCATAAATATCTCATGACACAAAAGTAAGGGTATTTTGGGAAATCACCGTTCGGGCACCCTCTTAAGGGTAAAAGACCATTTTACCCCTCTCTTAGCCCAAAGGCCCTATCGCTGACCAAACCCTAAAAGTCAACAAAAGTCAACGGTCAACTTTGACCGGACTCAGCGAGTGCACTAGGGCGACTCGGCGAGTCTATATGTGTCCACTGACTCCCTTGGATCCTCTCTTAACACGTCGAGTATTTCTCTGACTCGACGAGTTTCACCTGGCATAAATCGCGGGGCCACCACGACTCAACTCGCCGAGTCTGAAGAACAACTCGGCGAGTTCCGGCTTGACTCAGTCCCCCCTGACTCTCCCTGACTCACTGAGTTGACCCCTCAACTCGACAAGACCACTCGTTGAGTGGTTACGGGCAAACTTCATGCTACTCGCCGAGTCTGTTCTTCAGACTCGGCGAGTCCATGCCATGCATAACTCAAACTCACTTCTGAGGTCAGATTTGTTCCATACAATCATAGATCTGGCCTCCCCAGGCATGATAATCACGTAAAGTCCAAACCTTGGTGCTCAAACAACGACTATTTGCTCCTAGATGATGTTTTAGCCCCATATCTCATAACTCTAGGTCAAAACTCCCATGAATCCTCATAAAGCTTAAGGAATAAAGCTTCTCTTGACCTCTATGGATCTCATCCCAAGCCTCATCACAAATAGGGACGAAATGGACATCAAATCTAACCAACAAAGGGGTCAAGAAACCCTAACCCCCATGTTTATCATGACAACAGAAAAGGAAGCCAAAATATACCTCCAAGATGATGCTCTGAGCTCCAAAATCGAAGGATGTCCACCTCCCTTGCCTCCTCTTAGCTAGAATCTCCTTTGCCTTGCCAATCAAAGCTTCAAAGGTCAACAATGGCCTCTTCTCTCTCCCAAAACACTCAAAATCTATTTAGGGTTTCTCTCTGGGGCCGGTGGCCGCGAATGACGGCCATAAGCCCCTTTAAATAGGTCTCAAACCCTGGAAATTAGGGTTTCTTTAAACAGCATGGACTCGCCGAGTCCGGACGTGAACCCGGATGAACATCTGCGACCCTACTCGGCGAGTCTTGGCTCCAACTCGCCGAGTTCCTCCTTAAACACCAAAATAATTAAGTAAAATAATATACTTGGGAAATCAGGATGTTACACTTTGATAACTTTTTCCTGCTTTATCGCTTAATGGAATTCTATATCTGTCGTAATGAGATATCCCTTGAATCATATCTCTTGGTTAAATTCAGAGTACTTATGATCCTCTCTTTCCTGGCTATGCTAGATCAAGATGCATCCTAGGAAAAGACCCAGCTCAAAGAACAACAACAACCCTCCGCCACCACCACCTCCTCCTCAATTTCATCTTGTCATGTTCCAGACAGTTGTTGCTGCTGCAGTGGTAGCCGTCTTATCTCACATAAACCCCAGTGGTTCAGGAGGTGGTCCCCAGCCCCAAAACCAGGAAGGTAGCCAGGGACACCGGAAGGAGTGTTCCTATAAGGACTTTATGAACGCAAAACCCACATTCTTCGATGGCACTGGAGGTGTCATTGCCCTAACTCGGTGGTTAGAGAAAATTGAATCTATCTTCGAGATCCGTGCCTATTCAGAATCCGACAAGGTGAAATTCGTCGCTTGCACATTCACCGATAAAGCTCTGACTTGGTGGAATGGCCGAATCAAATCCTTAGCTTTACCTGTAGCAAATGCTATGGGTTGGGAAGTTATGAAGGAACTTATGTTCGCAGAATACTGCCCTCGGGGTGAAATACAGAAGCTGGAGCATGAACTCTGGAACCTGAAGATGAAGGGTTCCGATATCGCCGCCTACACATCCATATTCGATGACCTGGCATTACTCTGTCCGGGAATGGTTACCCCGGAGAGTAAAAAGGTTGAGAGGTTCATCTAGGGATTGACCCAGCCAACCAAAGCGAACATTTTAGCTACAAAGCCGGATACCTATGACAGCACCAAATGCCTAGCACAAACCTTGATCGACCATAACGATGACCCAGAGGAAGCGGCCACCACTCCTGAGCCGACAGAGAAGAGTGGTGAGAAAAGAAAGTTTTGGAAGAAGAAGAAGAAGAGTCAGTCTTCCCAGGAGTCCTTGAAGAAACAACAGATAGTGGCAGTTCATGCTGCCACTACCCCTGCTGCTATTTATGTTATCGGTTCCTCAGCCCAAGGACCTATCACCGGATATACCGGTATCCTTCCGTGGTGCAATAGGTGCAGTTACCACCATCGTATCACTGGCCCTTGTCGTGCAAAGTTTTGTAAGAACTGTGGCCAAGAGGGTCACCTCGCGCGAAGCTGCAAAGCACCAACACAATCAACCAATCAAGCTTCTAGAGCGGGTATCGGTCAGTCCAACTACAGTTGTGGAGAAGTCGGACATTACAAGCAAAACTGCCCTAAGGCAGCAACATCTGGCAACACCGAGAGAGTCCTAGCTATAGGACAAAGTGAGGCAGCCGCCTACCCCACCGTTGCCACAGGTATATTCCTCTTCGACAACCTTTATGCTTGCAATCCTTTTCGATTCTAGTACTGAAAGATAATATGTTAGCTATTCATTCGAACATCTTCATAAACCTAGTCCTCAACTAGTAATCGAAACGTCTACCATCGAGATAACTAACGATAAGAAAGAAGGTATGTTACATTCTGAAATGCGTATCCCGAAAAACATAGAACTTTTTGAAATCCTTATTAGGATCGATTTCGTAGCCTGCAAACTCCGACTACCCTCAGAACTTAACAGCATTCATCCGGTATTCCACGTCTTTGTCCTTAAGAAGTACCTAATCGGCGAAACCATAGCAATCCCTTCGATGAGACCGAAACCAACGAAAGTCTGAACTTCATGGAAGAACCAATCGAAACCATAAATCGAAGGATTAAACGTACGAAACAAAGCCGCATCCTGATAGTGAGGGTTCGCAGGAATGTCAAGCGGAGACCCGATTCCACTTGGGAGCGTGAAGACCCGAAGCAGTAGATTCATCCATATCTCTTTTCAATTCACGAACTGTATCTTAATCTTTGAATTTCGGGATGAAATTCCCTCTAACGTGGGGATAATGTGACAACTCGAAGTTCGTTCCGTCGTCGTAACCCGTTCCGTCTTTTAAAATTCATCGACTTCAATTGTTTCCGTTCATTTCAAAAATTAAGTCATTTATTTTGAGTTGTTATTATGACTTAATAATTGTCCAAATGCATTAGAAACTCATGAAAATGCCCCAAATTATTATTTGGAAAAAATTTAGTTTTATTTCGTCAAGTTATAAAATAATTAAATCGGGTGCGACCAAAAGCCTCATTTGAATCCTTTTCCACTCTCCCTCTACTTTCTCTCTCTAAAACTCGAAATCAAGCCAAAATCTTCCAAAACAAGCTCCAAATCATCAAGGTAACTATCCTAGCTCCTAGTATAACACCTTTGGCCTTCAAATTCATGAAAAATATGAGGAATAGGACCATAAACATGTGTTTACGGTCCTAGAACCTTCTTAGGCCGTGAACACATGTAATAAGGGGGTTTGAGCCTTAAAACCCTTCCAAACCTCATTTGGAGCTTAGATATGACTAAGGGACTTGTTTGCATGGACTTAGAACACCTTGAACTCATCATTTGGGGCTTAAGCATGAGTTTACGGCCCAAGCACAAGCTTGGACCATAAACACCTATTCATGGGGAGTAAACTCATTTCAAGGTGTTAGTTTGCCCCTAAACACCTCCAACAAGCTTCCATGAGAGTATAGAACCTTATAATCCTTCAAGAAATGCACCAAAACTTACACAAATGGGACAAGCTTGAGTTTACGGTCCAAGAACATTCTTAGACCGTAAACTCATCTCCTTAGACCTTAAACTCATTCAATGGGTGTTAAAGTGCCCTTAACACCTTGTATGGCTTAGAAATGGGTCTAGAACTTAGTATGCTTAACTTTCAACCACCAAAACCCAAGAATCTTGGAAAAACATGAGTTTACGGTTGTAAACTCATGTGTTTAAGGTAGTAAACTCCCAAGAACATCTTCATAGACCGTAAACTACTTTTCCAAGGTTAATACAAGTCCCAATCACTTCCTAAGCCATGGAATCCACCCTAGAACCTTCCTATGTGCATTGTAATGACCTAGGACCACCAAAACATCAAAGGATTGAGTGTGGGGGAGTTTACGGCTGTAACCTCCTAGTTTACTGCCGTAAACTCCATTAGATGGTCCATATGTGAGTTTAATCCATTCATATGCCCTAGATTTGATCCTAGCCAATGTTCCGAAGTGAATTAAGACCAATTAGCACCATAGAACACCCCACCATGAGTTTACAGCAGTAAACTCATGAGGAGTGGGTCATTAGGACTGTAAACCCTCTTATGAGTTTACTCTTGAAGAGTAAACTCCATATCCAAGCCATATATGTCCATAGATGTCACCCGAGTCACTCCAAACACTTGTCATGAAGTGTTTTCGCATCTTGGAGTGTGTAATCATATCTAAATTGTAGTTCAAATCCTAATTAGATAAAAATGTGTATCTTTTCATATTACATAGGAACCTCACACGCGTTTAAGCCCCGAACTAACGTTTAGCATCCAATCAAGCACATTCTTCAATCGGTGAGTTCATACCCCTACGCCTTTTTCGGTGGTTTTCAACGTTTTCAGGAGGAATACAAGCAAAATTACAAGTAAATCTTGTACTCAAACTTATGATTTTATTTGATCTATTTCATATTTCGTATGCTTTTAACACAGAAAACTGTATTAACCAATCACTCAACTTGCAGAGTAAACCGTCATGTTATTTGTGAAGCTCGTTTTAAAATGTTATATTTTATATTTCACAAATGAATTTCCATATAATTATTGTTAAAATCATGAATCTTAAAGCATTAAAATGTTCTTGATATAGCTTCCTGTAGATACGAAAGTACAGCTAGGAATAAGTATACGAATACGGATGCGAATACGAATACGAATACGAATAGGAGTACGAATACGAATACGAATAGGAATAGGAATAGGTATACGAATACGAATACGAATACGAATACAAATATGAATACGAATACGAATACGAATACGAATACGAATACTAATAGGAATACGAATACGAATACGAATACGAATAGGTATACGAATATGAATACGAATACGAATACAAATACAAATACGAATACGAATACGAATATGAATACGAATACGAATACGAATAGGAGTAGGAATAGGTATACGAATACGAATACGAATACGAATTCGAACGTATGCCTCTAGACATTGACTGAGTTTCAAAAACATACGCCTTTGGATGTCGACAGAGTTTCGAAGATATGTCTAATGTACTCTTTTGGAGATCACCAGAACATCGAATATACAGTTAATGTACGTTTCTGAGTGTATCCAAATATTCGAAAATACAACTAAATATAGTAGATAATCGACATTCGAATGTAGGGTAACTAAGATATCAGAATACCTAACTAATACTAAGTATGGTAGATACTAATACATCGAAATCCGAACTATGAACTAACCACAACACTTAGGAAAATATGGGATTTTCCTGGGATTACATAACAACTTGTAATCGAATTAAGTAACGGATGGAAAACTAAACTAATAGGAAAATATGGGATTTTCCTGGGATAACATAACTACTCATAATCGAATTGGTAACAAATGATAACTAAACTGTTTTTATAAGAAAATATGGGATTTTCTTGGATAACAACTTTTTAGAAAACCAAAGGGAAGTCATTCTTTTCAAAACTAAACCGCTTATGAACTCACCAGCTTTATGCTGATTTTCAAATTGCTTGTATTCTCGGGTCCACATTAGACAGGTACCCAGCAATCATTTTGGAGAAGACGGAGCGTATAGAAGACTCGTCTTAACTTTTGTTCATATGACATATATGTATAACCTTTGTAACTCTTTGTTTTCAAACTATGTAATAATTCTATGTAATGTAATGTTTTGTGTTTTACTACGCTTACTATGTACGTTGGTTGCGATATTCATGATGTCCTCCGCCCCGGAACGTTTCCGCCTTAGGTTTCAGGGTGTGACACTTGTGGTGCTTTCTTCCAAGAGATCTTCAAGAGGAATTCTAGTTGTTTGTTATATCAACTAAAAGGTATGTAATCCTAAAACCATCTAATGTTAATTTCAAAATTTTCCTAGGGTTTGCAGGTTTCTTTTTGATGTTCTTTGTTATAGGTTTAATAGAGAAAACATAGATCCTATTTAGGTTGCATGCAAACTTAAGTGTTTTAATTTTGTTTGTTTACCTAAATGCCATCACTTACAATGTGGAGCAGGCAGCAGATGGTGGAGCAAGGTGGTAGCGAACGGTAGTGAGGAAGATGGCAGTGGAGTTTTAATGGTAGCGGGAGGAGACCGGCAACCTCCTGTTGCTGGAATCTACTTTTTTTTTTACGACGACGAAGGGATAGGAGGGTAGGGGAAACTCTCCACGGTGGTCCTACAATAGGTAGCCTTTCCAGAAATGGGCTTGCAAGGTGGTGGCAAGGAATCGCAGGTGGTGGCAGTGGGGTGGCAGCCAGGTGGTTGGCACTCGTTTCTTCCTTCTTCTTGGTAGTTTTCGGTGAGGGGAGGAGAGGGAAGAGTGGGGAAGGTGTTTAGAGATATTTTGATCAAGAGAGGGAGGTATAAGAGTGGTTTGAGGTGGTGGTTTTGTGGTGGAGGGATGGTGGTGATGTGGTAGTGATGTTGAAGTAAAGAAAAATAGAGAGAGCTATGGAGGGAGAGATTGAGAGGTGTTTGAGTTGATGATTTGTGGTGAAATGGGGTTGCATATGCCTCCTTTTATAGCTAGAAAACTCATAGATATGCATATAATAGCCATACTTTTCACCATGCTTGGTACTTTTTGGTGAAAAGTGTAAGCAAGTAAGGAAATTATGGAAGGGAGAGAAGCACGTGCACAAATCAAGAAACGGTTGATGGTTTGCTTCTCCTAAGTCTAGTGAGTCCCACAAGATGGCATAATCCATTAAATTGTGCAAAATACACATAATCGGGTGCATCGGGATCCCAATGTTGAGAAATTGTTTTGAACATTCCGTTAGATACAGTTTATTTCAAGGATTCCAAAAACCCAAACGGATTAATTTTTCGAGTTACGGAACTCCTGGAAATCGTGTTTAAAATTTTGCGTCTAAATAGCCCGTAACGCTCGATTTTTCGACTGCTCCAAATATTTTTGTTAAAAATATATTGATTGTGAAATTAAATATTAGCTCATAGCTTGAGTCCAAAAACACTCTCGGAATTTCCATCGGAGTTGTGCAAATGCCTCAACGGATTGATTCGGTTTTACGCGATTAAAGAAAACTAGTGTTTTACTGTCTGTTTTCTTAAAATTGTAGTATCGTTTGTATACAAACTATGTTTTGGATGTTCTTTATATTTTTGGAAATAGGGGAACATGTAATATACGATTTTAGTGTTTGCTTCACTCATAACTACTTAATACGAATTTTTAGTTTTTCAGACGCATTAACCAGTGTTGTAGTTTGAGTTATTTGATTCGTTTGACAATTTACAAATTTGGAAATAAGATATCATATTAGATGCACTAAAACTCAATGAGTTAAATTACAAAAAGATTTCTATAATTTACTCGTTCGCAGTCTATGACATAAATCCCCCGATGTCACGGTTTTAGCCATTTTACCCTTAACTTTTCCATAAGCTGCCTAGAAGTGGAACATTGCATGAAAAAATATTTTGCAAACTCGGGATAGCAGTTGCATAACGAGCACAAATGCATTGGAATATGAATGTCTCTATGTAGGAGGTTGTCAACCTTAGGCAATCGAGTAACGCATAGATGCCAAATGAAGGTGTTTATTTTCCTAGGGACAACCTTACACCAAATTGTATTAAAGGGGTTACTATCAAGATGCTATCATCTAGATCCTTTCTAAGCGAACTCACAGTATACACCCCGTCTTTTCCCAGAATCCACTTCCAATTGTTCCCATCATGTGTGAGCATGTTATTAATGTCTAAACCCGTCATGTTTAGTACCGTGTTGATGCTGCTAATTCCACCCAGACATTGTTTTTCTAGTAAGTATGAATGGCTTCCCCAAGACCTCCCCTGTCACTATAATATACTTTTATCACCTCCTTCCAAATTCCCTCAGTACTTGCAAAAAAGTGCCACCATCATTTACCTAGAAGGGCTATATTGACTGCATTGAGGTTGCCAATTTCCAAACCTCCCTTCTCCATGTTATTCATCGTTTTCAACCAGGAAACGACATCAGATACTTTCAAGTTTTGCGAGGACCTTTGTGGGCACTCTAAAGATAGAAAAGAGGTAGGAGCCGAGAGATCCCATAATGGATTTACAGAGAGTGAGTCTTCCCTCATTGACAGACAATTCGCCTTCCACATAGACAACCTATTGTTGAATCTGTGACAACCCGATATTTCGAGTCAATGTAATGTAAAACCGATCAAATTTAGGTCAAAATGTAACCTTCCTAAAATCTTATTCGGATTAAATAAAGTAGTAGGAATCATATCAAGGTTTGCGTACATAAAAAGAACGTCCAAATCTGACTTCGGATGAGGAAGTTATGAATTTTTGAAGAAATTCCTTAATCACGTCATTTTAATAAATAAATAATAAAAATAATTTCGGAATTTGCCAACGCAATCTAAACGAAAGTTGTAGATCATGGTCTCACCTTCGCGTGGATATAAAGAACGTCAAAAACGGAGTTCGTATGAAGGAGATATGAATTTTTGAAGTTTATTTATAATAAATATAAATTTAATTATAAATTCCCGGTATTATCCGAAGGGGAGTCATCGGATTGGACCGAAGTACGCCCTGCGTACCTTCGTACGCCCCGCGTACTGAGATCGAGGGTCTCGGATCGTCCACGTCGCACTATCCGAAGAATTCTAAACCGTCTGACCCGTCCGAAGCTCCGACCCGTCCGACCCGCTGTCCCGTCCGACCCGCCGTCCCATCCGACCCGCGTACCCAGCAACCCGTCCCATCCGAACCGAGGCAGTCGAGGCTTCGGTCATGCATGACGTACGCGTACGCGCTGCGTACGAGCGTACGCCCCGCGTTCGGAGGCGGTTCAGCCTTCCTATAAATAGGATGCGAGGCTTTCCAAAAATGTTGCTCATTTCTCTCCTCTCTCTCACAACCTTGCCTCGTTTTCCGTGCCCGTTATAACCCGAAGCTCTGGTCTTTTTGCTCAAGTCCCGAGGGTCGATTTTACTCCCGAGATTCCCGAGGATCCCGAGAAAAATCCGTTTTCCGAGACGAAACTCTGCCCGGTTTTCCATCTCGCTTTCTTCAATCAATCAAGTGAGTTTAATACCCCCTTAATCAACCTTTTTAAATATTCTAAATGCTTTTATATGCTTTCAAGGGGGGGGATACAAGTTAAATACTTATAGTTATTGTTTCAATCACATGTGATTGCATTAATCACATGTGATTAATAACTAGGGAAACCAGTGATTTTATCACTATTCAAACTATCTATCAAACTGTTTTACTTCTAAATGTTTTCCAAACCCATTTACTTTTCGAATTTACACTGCAACTGTGATTTAAACAAATGTTCCTTATACTTAATATGTTTTAAACAAATCTCCGCCTTCAAATTGTTTTATAGATTGACATCAAGTCAATCTTTCTTTAAAAATAATACTTATGTTTCAAATGTCTTATAAATACTTATTTATGTTTTTATATTATAAATTGCATGCCCATATATGTATAGACGTATAAATAATGTTTAAAGGGCTTAGGAAGGCCATCCACCCTATTTCCTTTTCCTCGATTTGGATGTGGTCTGGTGGGATTTTGGGTGATCATCCGAAGGTCGTTTCCATGTTAATTATATATCAAATATACATATATAGACATAAAAGTACTTCCATAACCATACGTACTAGACGCACCGTTAACAAGTTACCATCGGGGTAACACAGAACCATACTATTACAACTGCTAGATCAATGAGTCAGTTCATTCATGAGTCTATACTAGGAAGAGAATATATACAACTGTACTACGAGAACATATACAACTATACTAGAACAAGAAACATTTCATCACATATGCAAGAATACGATAACAAATGTGATCCACTGTATCGGAGCATGCCTTAAATGTCATGGCCCGAGTTGTAGCCAGAATTCTCTTGGAGGGAGAGCGTTGAGTTTGCGTATAGATCTATACTGGATTGACTATCCTACACCTTGCTGCTAGCTACAGCCGGACCTGCAGGTCTGCGGGTGCCAAACGTCATTCCGTTATTACGACCGTTCTTTATGTTGTTGTTATCAGTCGATAGTATGGTGCAATTATCACATTATACCTTAATATAAATCCGGTTTAAGGTAGTAGTAATTAGTACAACAGTAGTTCTTATTATACAAAGCTACTGTACTACAATGATTTACCCATTACATATTTTGGTGATAAACTCACTTAAGCATTAATGTACAAACTATATTTTATCAAATGATAGTTATACCTGGGTAATTACACACTTTTACAACAGACGATTTACAAAACAGTTAAGCCTTGGTAGAAGGTTACTTTTATAGAAAATATAGGATTTTCTGAGAGATTCAAACTTTTGCAAACACTTTTAAACATTTACTTATATTTTTACAAACTTATACATTGAGACAGGTTCAAAAGTTTTTGCCAACGAACATTGACACTAAAATACTTATGAACTCACCAGCTTAATGCTGATAAACTCTTTCAAAAAAACTTGTATTCTCAGGTCATCAGTAGACAGGTACCGATGCCAGCTTTTGAGATGATGGAGCGTACTCAAGACTCATCATTTTATTATTTTGATTTACGTTATATTTTTGGTGTCTAAAACTGTACAGAACACGCATGTATTAAATTTTATATATTTAATGCAATGGATGATGTTGTTTGCCTATTTACATTTACTGTGTTGTGATTACCTTGCATGACGTCCTCCGCCCCAGAACGTTTCCGCCGTTCTTGGTTTTGGGGTGTGACAGATTGGTATCAGAGCATTGTTTATAGTGAATTGAGTATATCAACCCATAAAAGATATACTAAACTATAAACCCATTAGGGATTAAACTCTGACCAAGAATCTATACTTTAAATAATAAAATATTTAAACTAAGTATACTAGTCTGCATTCATACTAAAATAAGTGTCATAATGACAAGAACAAAAGTATTGCGATTGTTAAATATCACAAGTGAGCTCGGGGATGTATGGTCAGTCCTGGGAATGGCATAGCCTGATCAACTATGCTAGTCCTAGGAGTGATTAGCACATGCCTTAGAATGGTTGTGATAGGTTAACAAGTCTAAAAACTTACCAACAATACCACAAGAAGATCAATAGAACTTAAACTTAAAAATACTATAGGAGTATTTTGTGCTACTAGTTACACGTATACTATATTCTTATACCTCTATTCTCGCATAGATCTTGATGGCTAGGTATCCATCATGGCGACCCGTACTTTCCCAATGAAGGCAATGCCGAGTGGATCGATGAAGAGCCCGAAGTTGAGCATCCAATCCCTTTGGATGATCACCTCACAGAAGGCTTTTCGGATGGATCCGACTCCGAGCCTGAAGTCAACAACCTACCGATTGTAGGTCAAGCCCCGAACAACAACCCTCGACCAGCGTTTCAAGGTCCTACTCCCTTGTGGGCAAACAACCTGAACCGCTGGAGTAATGATCAGGGTCAACCCTTACCATAATTTGGGGACCAAACCTTTTACAACGTCAGCGATGGTGGCTCTACTGACCGAGCTCTACCTGTCATTATCCGCAGAATAGCTCGTATTGTCGAGCAAGGTGGAGCAGCCGTCGACCGGGTCATAGAGATTGATGCCGACTCAGTTGTCAACACAGTCAGCATCCGCCGTCTTGAAGAAGACATGGAACGGACCCGGAGGACAAATAAAACCCTGCAGTAGCAGTTGACTGCCTCACGAGCTGAAATCTTGGAGCTTCGAGCTCGTCAGAGGACTCAGGATCGACACCTTCAAGAGGTGTTTCGTCAAGTGTCCGACCGCAGTACTCGCCCGGGATTTTCCCATCGCCGTTGGTTGATGTCTAGTACATCTCCGTCTTTTAATTAAAGGATAGCCTTTAACATCTGTGCTCCAAGTAGCACTTGTGTGTAAAATGTTTCTAACTTTCCTTACTCAAAATTTGAAATCTAAGAACTATCAAACTTTTCTATATGGTATGATGTATGACCTACTGTTAGGTCGATTTTCCCTGAACTTATTACATCAGTAATGCCAGTATTTTTGAGATCTATCTATCTGGGAAAAATCTATACACTTGTGCTTTCCTACTAATATTTCTTATTATGGTTTCAAACACTCTTTCAACTGTTGGACTATGGTTAGTTAGTCCATGTGTCACTCTCACGTTGCTTACAAATTGATTCTTACCATCTTTCTTATCTTTATAAACTTATAGCTGAAGGATGCCTCCTCGCAAGTCTCCCAGAAATAGGAATAATCCTGCACCTCCACCACCTCCTCCGCCTCCGATCATCGATACTGTAGCCCTGAATGCTGTCGTAGCTGCAGCAGTGGCAACTGCCATGGCTCGGTATCACTCTCCTGATGCCAGCAGAGGTGGAACCCCTATGGAATCTATTCCGATCGAAATCCCTGTGCGCTCAAGGGAGTGCTCTTACAAGGATTTTACAAACTGCAAGCCGAAGCCTTTCTATGGCACCGGCGGAGTCATTGCTCTCTCGCAATGGTTCGAGAAGACTGAATCAGTCTTCGAAATCTGTTCATGCCCTGTTGCGTGCAAAGTGAAATATGCCGCATGCACCTTTGAGGGTAAAGCCCTAACGTGGTGGAATGGCCACGTCAAAGCACTAACACTCGTCGTAGCCAACGACATGGGCTGGGAAACAATGAAAGACCTCATGACTGAGGAATACTGCCCGAGGGGCGAGATCCAGAAACTGGAGCAGGAACTCTGGAACCTGTCGATGAAGGGCACCAATGTGGTCTCTTATACTGCCCGATTCAGCGAGCTGGTGGCCCTCTGCCCCAATATGGTTCCCACCGAGGGGAAGAAGATCGAGAGGTACATATGGGGGCTAGTGCCTCCGTATCAGGGGAATGTGCTAGCGTCAAACCCCGCTACCTTCGACAGTGCCAAACGATTGGCACAACGACTCATTGACCATGGAGTCAAAACCCCTGCAACCACAACCACCCTAGCCATCCCGGAACCCTCCAAACCCACCGATACTAAGCGGAAATTATGGGATGAAAGGAAGAAGAATCAGGCTGCCAAAAAGCAGGAATTGGTGGCAATTCATGCCGCAGTAACCCCTACTGCTGCTACTACTGCTCCGGTGAGTCGGTATGCTGGAAGTTCGCCCAAGTGCAACAAATGTAGCTACCACCACAACGGCCCCTGCCGTGAATTGCAGTGCTCTAACTGCAACAAGAAAGGACACACCGTCCGATTCTGTAAGTTCCCGGCACAACCTATCAACCAAGTCCCTGGCTCTGGCGCGAGCCCAACCTGCTATGGATGTGGCGAAGCAGGCCACTTTAAGAGGGACTGCCCCAAAGCGAGGAATGCTGGAGGAGCAGGGAGGGTACTGGCTATAGGCCACGGGGAAGCAGTTGTTGACCCGACAGTAGTAACTGGTACGTTCCTCCTCGATAACTCCTATGCATGCATTCTGTTCGATAGTGGAGCGGAGCGAAGCTTCGTAAACCATAAATTTGCTCGCATGCTTAATCAACCACCGCACGCGCTCAAAGAACTATTCACAGTAGAAATGGCTAATGGAAAAACTGAAAATACGAGTAGCATATACTTAGGTTGTACCCTAACTCTAGATAACCATTCATTTCCAATCGACCTCATGCCAGTCTCAATAAAAAGTTTCGACGTCATCATTGGCATGGACTGGTTAAGCCTTCATCGTGCCGACATCATGTGCTTCGAGAAAGCAGTCCGTCTAAACCTTCCGTCTAATGAAACTCTTATAGTCTGTGGCGACAAACCCGGTGCAAGTCTTCGCATCATATCAAGTATTCAAGCACAAAAATACCTGCGTAAGGAATACCACGCATTCCTTGCTCACGTCGTCGACACGAACCTAGAAACGAAAGAACTAAAGGACCTCCCAGTAGTGAGCGACTTCCCCGACATTTTCCCAGAAGAACTACCCGGGTTGCCTCCGCAACGACAAGTTGAGTTCAGAATCGATTTAGTCCCAGGAGCTACCCCAGTAGCCAAGTCGCCCTACCGTTTAGCACCAGCTGAGATGCAGGAACTCTCTGGTCAACTTAACGAACTGATCAGCAAGGGCTTTATAAGACCGAGTTTCTCACCTTGGGGAGCACCGGTCTTGTTCGTTAAGAAGAAGGACGGATCCTTCCGTATGTGTATTGACTACAGAGAACTCAACAAACTGACGGTCAAGAATCGTTATCCTCTACCACGCATAGATGATCTATTCGACCAACTGCAAGGGGCGAACTATTTTTCTAAGATTGATCTGAGATCCGGATATCACCAGTTACGAGTGCTAGAGGAGGATGTGCCGAAGACCGCCTTCCGAACTCGTTACGGACATTACGAGTTCGTGGTGATGCCATTCGGATTGACCAATGCGCCCGCAGTCTTCATGGATCTGATGAATAGAGTATGTCGACCTTACTTGGATCAGTTCGTCATCGTTTTCATTGACGACATCCTGATCTACTCCCGAAGTAAGAAAGAACATGGCGATCATCTGCGACAAGTTCTAGGGACATTACGAAAGGAGAAACTTTATGCGAAGTTCTCGAAATGTGAATTTTGGATCCGAAGAGTCGAATTCTTAGGACACGTGGTAAGCGAAGAGGGAATCCACGTGGACCCATCCAAAATTAAAGCCATTGAGAACTGGTCAGCACCGAAGACGCCTACAGAAATTCGACAATTTCTGGGTCTCGCTGGCTACTACCGCAGATTCATTCAGAACTTCTCACGAATAGTGAAGCCTCTTACAACCCTAACCCAGAAAGGCGTGGCCTTTGACTGGGAAGAGAAACAAGAAAGAGCATTCCAAACGCTCAAACGAGCCTTGTGCACCGCACCAATACTATCCCTTCTAGAAGGAATAGAAGACTTCGTAGTCTATTGCGATGCATCAAACCAAGGACTCGGATGTGTTCTGATGCAGCGAGGTAAGGTCATCGCCTACGCCTCGAGACAGTTGAAGATACACGAGGTTAACTACACGACCCACGATCTCGAACTAGGAGCAGTAGTGTTTGCTCTGAAGATCTGGAGACATTACTTGTATGGAACGAAGAGCACTATCTTTACCGACCACAAGAGTTTACAACACATTTTCGATCAGAAGGAGCTCAACATGAGACAACGACGGTGGGTCGAGCTACTCAGTGATTACGAATGCGATATTCGTTATCATCCGGGTAAAGCCAACGTAGTAGCAGACGCCCTAAGTCGGAAGGGATATTCTGGTCGCAAAGTCAAGTCATTATCGATAACCATCCATTCACACCTGACTAAGCAAATTCAGGCGGCTCAACTTGAGGCCATGAAACCTGAAAATGTGTCAAGTGAATCCCTTAGAGGAATGGACAAGAATTTAGAAGCCAAGGGCGACGGAGCTTTATATTTCATGAACCGGATCTGGACACCGAAACATGGTGGTTTCCGAGACTTGGTCATGACCGAGGCGCACAACACTCGGTATTCCGTCCACCCAGGTTCAGATAAGATGTATCTGGATCTTAAGAAGCTATACTGGTGGCCTAATATGAAAGCAGAAATTGCTACCTTCGTAAGTAAATGCCTTACTTGCGCAAAGGTTAAGGTCGAGTACCAGAAACCCTCTGGCTTACTGCAACAACCAGAGATCCCGGAATGGAAGTGGGAGCGGATCACTATGGATTTCATAACCAAGTTGCCCAAGACGACGGGTGGACTTGACACCATATGGGTCATCATTGATAGATTGACCAAGTCTGCACACTTCTTGCCTATCAAAGAAACCGACAATATGGAGAAGCATACGAGAACATACATTAGGGAAATTGTACGGCTACATGGTGTACCTATGTCCATTATCTCCGATAGAGATAGTAGGTTCACCTCAAGATTTTGGCAATCACTACAACATTCCCTAGGAACAAGGCTGGACATGAGCACAGCCTACCATCCTCAGACCGACAGACAGAGTGAGAGGACCATCCAAACTCTGGAAGATATGTTGCGAGCCTGCGTGATTGACTTTGGGAAGGCATGGGATACTCATTTACCCCTTGTCGAGTTTTCCTATAATAACAGTTATCACACGAGCATCAAGGCTGCTCCATTTGAAGCTCTCTACGGCCGTAAGTGCAGATCCCCTCTGTGTTGGGCTGAGGTGGGTGATACCCAATTAGCCAGGGGGCAAACTTCCAACAGTACTCTCACCGGTCCGGAGATCATTCGGGAAACAACAGAGAAAATCGTTCAGATCCGTGAACGATTGAAAGCCTCTAGAGACCGACAGAAGAGCTACGCTGATAAACGAAGGAAACCTTTGGAATTTCAGGTGGGAGACCGAGTCCTCCTCAAGGTCTCACCCTGGAAGGGCTTGATACGCTTCGGCAAGCGTGGAAAGCTTAATCCGAGGTACATAGGGCCTTTCGAGATTCTTGCAAGAGTCGGCCCCGTAGCTTACAAACTCGAACTACCAGGCGCACTTCGTAACGTACATTCTACATTCCACGTATCTAACTTGAAAAAGTGTCTATCC
The DNA here is from genome assembly GCF_002870075.4 of Lactuca sativa. Classification (NCBI taxonomy): domain Eukaryota; kingdom Viridiplantae; phylum Streptophyta; class Magnoliopsida; order Asterales; family Asteraceae; genus Lactuca; species Lactuca sativa. The sequence goes on along the minus strand of NC_056626.2, from coordinate 221,268,272 downwards.
GACGAGACTCTTGTAATCCCACTCGACGAGATCGAAATCAACGAGAGCCTCAACTTCGTGGAAGAACCTGTAGAGATCATGGACCGTGAGGTCAAGCAGACAAAGCAAAGCCGTATCCCTATCGTGAAGGTTTGCTGGAATGCCAAGCGAGGACCGGAATTCACTTGGGAACGTGAGGATCCTATGAAACTGAAATACCCTCACCTTTTTGCTTAGTTATTTGTAATTTCTAACTTGCTTAAAATTCTAATTTCGGGACGAAATTCCTTCTAACGGGGGGATGATGTGACAACCCGATATTTCGAGTCAATGTAATGTAAAACCGATCAAATTTATGTCAAAATGTAACCTTCCTAAAATCTTATTCGGATTAAATAAAGTAGTAGGAATCATATCAAGGTTTGCGTACATAAAAAGAACGTCCAAATCTGACTTCGGATGAGGAAGTTATGAATTTTTGAAGAAATTCCTTAATCACGTCATTTTAATAAATAAATAATAAAAATAATTTCGGAATTTGCCAACGCAATCTAAACGAAAGTTGTAGATCATGGTCTCACCTTCGCGTGGATATAAAGAACGTCAAAAACGGAGTTCGTATGAAGGAGATATGAATTTTTGAAGTTTATTTATAATAAATATAAATTTAATTATAAATTCCCGGTATTATCCGAAGGGGAGTCATCGGATTGGACCGAAGTACGCCCTGCGTACCTTCGTACGCCCCGCGTACTGAGATCGAGGGTCTCGGATCGTCCACGTCGCACTATCCGAAGAATTCTAAACCGTCTGACCCGTCCGAAGCTCCGACCCGTCCGACCCGCTGTCCCGTCCGACCCGCCGTCCCATCCGACCCGCGTACCCAGCAACCCGTCCCATCCGAACCGAGGCAGTCGAGGCTTCGGTCATGCATGACGTACGCGTACGCGCTGCGTACGAGCGTACGCCCCGCGTTCGGAGGCGGTTCAGCCTTCCTATAAATAGGATGCGAGGCTTTCCAAAAATGTTGCTCATTTCTCTCCTCTCTCTCACAACCTTGCCTCGTTTTCCGTGCCCGTTATAACCCGAAGCTCTGGTCTTTTTGCTCAAGTCCCGAGGGTCGATTTTACTCCCGAGATTCCCGAGGATCCCGAGAAAAATCCGTTTTCCGAGACGAAACTCTGCCCGGTTTTCCATCTCGCTTTCTTCAATCAATCAAGTGAGTTTAATACCCCCTTAATCAACCTTTTTAAATATTCTAAATGCTTTTATATGCTTTCAAGGGGGGGGGGATACAAGTTAAATACTTATAGTTATCGTTTCAATCACATGTGATTGCATTAATCACATGTGATTAATAACTAGGGAAACCAGTGATTTTATCACTATTCAAACTATCTATCAAACTGTTTTACTTCTAAATGTTTTCCAAACCCATTTACTTTTCGAATTTACACTGCAACTGTGATTTAAACAAATGTTCCTTATACTTAATCTGTTTTAAACAAATCTCCGCCTTCAAATTGTTTTATAGATTGACATCAAGTCAATCTTTCTTTAAAAATAATACTTATGTTTCAAATGTCTTATAAATACTTATTTATGTTTTTATATTATAAATTGCATGCCCATATATGTATAGACGTATAAATAATGTTTAAAGGGCTTAGGAAGGCCATCCACCCTATTTCCTTTTCCTCGATTTGGATGTGGTCTGGTGGGATTTTGGGTGATCATCCGAAGGTCGTTTCCATGTTAATTATATATCAAATATACATATATAGACATAAAAGTACTTCCATAACCATACGTACTAGACGCACCGTTAACAAGTTACCATCGGGGTAACACAGAACCATACTATTACAACTGCTAGATCAATGAGTCAGTTCATTCATGAGTCTATACTAGGAAGAGAATATATACAACTGTACTACGAGAACATATACAACTATACTAGAACAAGAAACATTTCATCACATATGCAAGAATACGATAACAAATGTGATCCACTGTATCGGAGCATGCCTTAAATGTCATGGCCCGAGTTGTAGCCAGAATTCTCTTGGAGGGAGAGCGTTGAGTTTGCGTATAGATCTATACTGGATTGACTATCCTACACCTTGCTGCTAGCTACAGCCGGACCTGCAGGTTTGCGGGTGCCAAACGTCATTCCGTTATTACGATCGTTCTTTGTGTCGTTGTTATCAGTCGATAGTATGGTGCAATTATCACATTATACCTTAATATAAATCCGGTTTAAGGTAGTAGTAATTAGTACAACAGTAGTTCTTATTATACAAAGCTACTGTACTACAATGATTTACCCATTACATATTTTGGTGATAAACTCACTTAAGCATTAATGTACAAACTATATTTTATCAAATGATAGTTATACCTGGGTAATTACACACTTTTACAACAGACGATTTACAAAACAGTTAAGCCTTGGTAGAAGGTTACTTTTATAGAAAATATAGGATTTTCTGAGAGATTCAAACTTTTGCAAACACTTTTAAACATTTACTTATATTTTTACAAACTTATACATTGAGACAGGTTCAAAAGTTTTTGCCAACGAACATTGACACTAAAATACTTATGAACTCACCAGCTTAATGCTGATAAACTCTTTCAAAAAAACTTGTATTCTCAGGTCATCAGTAGACAGGTACCGATGCCAACTTTTGAGATGATGGAGCGTACTCAAGACTCATCATTTTATTATTTTGATTTACGTTATATTTTTGGTGTCTAAAACTGTACAGAACACGCATGTATTAAATTTTATATATTTAATGCAATGGATGATGTTGTTTGCCTATTTACATTTACTGTGTTGTGATTACCTTGCATGACGTCCTCCGCCCCAGAACGTTTCCGCCGTTCTTGGTTTTGGGGTGTGACAGAATCGTTCCACCAGTGGCAACCAATTGTTACTTCTCTTCATGCTACCACCAATAGGCATGCCAAGGTAAATAAAAGGAAGATTACCATGTTCGCACCCCCAACCTATTAGCTGCATCTATAACTTATGTATGTGCCACCCAATGCAAAATATTTTTCACTTCATGATGTTTATTTTCAGTCCTGAAGAAAGATACAAATAGGAAAGGACCCATAACAAATCCCTCAAATTTTTTTGATACCACTCACCATAAAAGGCCCCCCTGCCTAATCCCTCTCTCCATTTTGAATCCTTTAGTGGATGCTTCATTCACGAGAATAGAGACTTTAGCTGTTATTATGTTGCCCCGAATCCAACTCCTCTAAGTTCTGCCAAATCCCATTTGTTCCATCGTGTTATCCAAAAAGTTTCAGTCTAAGGAAGCAAAGTCTTTTTCAAGATCATTTTTGAACATCATCATTTTTTCTTTGCCTTCTTAGCCCAAGAAATTATTTCCTTGACAACTAAGGGGTGATCCAAGATGTTGCAAACCCTAACAAACATGATTTTATCATTGCTAATCACCTTCCCCACAACCAGTTTCAGTCTCTCTGCAAGAGTTTTCGAAAAGACCTTCGTTGTGCATCCAATCAAATTTATGGGGCGATAGTCTGAGAAGTGTGCGTGGTTACTAACTTTCATTTCCGAATTTCCAGATCGTCGACTTAATTTCTTCATGAGAGAATGGCATCTCAAGGTAGTCCCTGTCACTGTAGTCAAGTTTCCGGAACATGATACTATTTAGATTTGGCCGCAACGCACATGGTTCTTTGAATTTATTTTTAAAGAAGGTCAAACATTCCTGTGAAACATCACTGGGGTTGGAGTTCCATAAGTCATCAATGTTAAGGCCAGTGATTTGATTATCCTCTTGTTAGAGTTTACCAATCCTTGAAAGTAAGTTGAATTTCCATCGCCGTTGGGGTTCCATTTACACCTCGATTTATTTTAGGTCAAATAAGTTTGCGGTCTCAATCTCTTTTATGTGACTGATGGCCTCAGTTCTCTCCTTTATCATCTCTTCATTCATGCCCAATGACTCCGCACAAATGTCAATACTTACCACCTTTTTTTAAGAGATTCCATCTCCCAAGTTCGCAGCTCATTTGTTTTCCCTCTCCAAGCTTTAATATCTTCTTTCAGCCACCTGAGCTTTCTAGCTATCTTCTCGATCTTAGAAAATATGTTTAGACTATCTCTATTCTTACTCTATCTTTCGTTCACCATGCTTTCAAAGTCAACCTCTGACAACCAAGATGAAAAGACTCTGAAGGGGGAAGCACCATAATCTGGGCTATGAGAATCAAAGAGGAGGAGACAATGATCGAAGTGTAATTGGCTATCATGGAGGTATTAAGCCATAGATCAAGCACGTAGCTAAAAGGAGAAATCAGTCTAGTCGGCTGGATTTAGCGGCATTAGGGCCCATCTACATGAAACTTCTATTGTTGAGATTGACATTGATAAGGCCTAGCCCGTTAATAAAATTATTGAAATTATTAGCACCTACGGCGGACAAAACCGACCCACTTCGCTCTTCAAGGGATCAAACCTTGTTGAAATCGCCACATACCACCTACATACGTTATGGATCCCTTGAAATCATATCAGAGATGAAATTCCAAAGTTCTGATCTGTTACTCTCCTCTTGAGGTGCATACACTTTGATAAACCAATATCATGTTTATTGCATTTCCAATGACCTTTAACAATCACAAGATGTATGTTCGTATCTATGTCATCGATCTCCACCACATAACATGTGATGAGGAGCAGATGAAAAGATACATGCAATACACACAAATTCGTTGATGGCTATGCTGAAGGATTTAGAGAGAGTACTTGAGATCAACTGGAAAACTTATTTTAGTCTTCAGATCCGAAAATCTTAATGGAACAAGGTATGTAATCCTTCATTAATGTTTGAGTTTTATTTTAATAGATTCGAGAATTAAGATTTAAAGTTTATGCTTCCGCATTTTATGTTTTGGTTATGAAAATAACCAACACATATACCTTTGTAACCCTATGCAGAAAGTATATATGTGAAGGTTGTAATTTCTACGAGTCGAATATAATTGCTCTCTAGTTCACATGTAGATTAATATGATTACTCTTATCATGTGAACAAATTTAATACTTGTGTTCTTATTTTTTATTTGCATCTTTATTGTGTGTGTTTATTGGATCTTAGAACATCTCTAATGGGAACTTTTTCTAAAGCTTTTTACTATTTGGATAAGTTGTAAGATGACTTATTACCATTAGAGAACATTACATTTTTGTTTATTTTTAGACAAAATTGCAAAAATGGTCCCTGTGGTTGTCAAATTTATGCAGTTTTGGTCCAAAAAAGTTTAGTGGTGCATCAGTAGTCCAATTTTGGATACTTTGTGTGGTTTTGGTCCTTATGGTTGGCATTTATATATAGTTTTGGTCTATACTCCACCTAAAATGACAAATTTGCCCTTAAATAATTTTCTTTTTAATTTAATTTAATTTCTTTTCTAATTATTCTAATTAAAAAAAGAAAAAAAGAAAAAAAAAACCAAACCACCCCTCTCATCCCTTCCGTCTCTCTCTCTCTCTCTCTCTCTCTCTCTCTCTCTCTCTCTCTCTCTCTCTCTCTCTCTCTCCTTCCTGTTATTATGTTCTTCATCCTCATGACCCATATCCTTGTTCCCAAACCAAAGTCGTTTTGATTAGTACATAAATGTGAATGAAATTTTGCCAATTTTGGATTTGCAATTTGTTTACGAATCGGAAGCAACCCCTTCTTCTCCATATTCAAATCTCCACAGAACCCACCACCCGTCTTCATCAATCTTTCTCAAACCCTAACCCTAGCAATAACGACTCTCTCCATTCCTGATAATCGAAGACCCACATGCCTTTCTCCACCCCTGCTTATGCAAAACCTCCTACCCCTAGCAAACTCCCATGACGATGGATTATGACCCAGATGTAAATTCAAGCGACTTTGCCTACTTACCACCACCTATTCGTCTTCTCTGGTAGCTCTAGATGTTCGTTTTCCAGATCTGCAAACGAGAGCAACATACTTGATTTGTTCTTTAAACATATCGATCTACATATTTAAACTCGAGGAAGAAGAGGGAGGTGATAAAACCCTTCAAATCGAATTCGTCTTTTTTTTAAAACCATCGATCATCTGGTGCTTTAGGTTTTCTGGGAGGGAGTGGCAGTTGGAAGAAATCCGATGAACAATGGTTTGGTGGTCAGTGGTGAAAGATCATCTTGTTAAGGAAGAAAAGTTGGGGGTGGGGGGAGATGGAGTTGGTTGTCGACGAATAGTGGTGGAGAACGGCGATGGTGGTAAATGACGATGGCATCATCTTCTGTGACGGTGGTGGTGACGGCTAAAAACCCCATTCATTGAAGGATCGTCTTGGCGGTATTTGGGTGGGGACAACTCCGATTAAAAGGGTGGTGTCGGTGGGTAAATTTTATCGAGGTCTGAGGAAAGAAAGATGGTCGCGGATGGTGGTAACTGTTGGTGGTTGCAGTCGGTGGTGATGATGGCATCCATTAAGGGTGATATATTTCTTGTATGTGTGTGTGTGTTTGTTTGAGAGAGAAAAGACAAATAAAATATAAATATAAATATAAATTAAATTAATTTATGTATTTCAGCATTAAAAAAATGAAAAATGTTAATTATAAGGGCATAATCGTCTTTTTAAGTGTGTAGGGACCAAAAACAATAAAAAGATCCAAAATTGGACTAGTGGTGCACCAAGGTATCGTTTTGGACCAAAATCGCATAAATTTGCCAAGCACAGGGACCATTTTTGCAATTTTGTCTTATTTTTATTGACCACTCAATATATATTCAGTGGTCAATATAATTTGATAGGATGATCATTTAACCCCTTTATTTTTAATAATGTTTCATTTTCTCTCCTTAATTTAGTGTTTGTGTTTATTAAAGCAATTTATTGTATTATAATCAATTATTTAAATATTAATGTTAAAAGATAGTATTTATTAAATTATTAAATAGCTAGCAATAATATTTATTAAAAAATTTTATATTAAAATTTGACGTTTTAAAAAACGATTAGGTAAATCAGGGGGTTTTATGGAACATTTAAATAGAAATGGATCAATTAGTTAAATTGATTAAAAAAGTCATAAAAGAGGTTAACCATTAAAGAACTTATTTAATTAGAGGTCAATATTAATGTGTTGAAGATATGACAATGGTTTTAACCTATAACCTAGGTTTATCATTTAAGATGTTCTTATTCCTAACACCGTACATATGGATTTGTTATCCCATAGTGGCATGTAATTAGTAATTTGTAAGTTGTAAATTGTAACTTGTATGTCCCCACTATGATCTTCTTACTTCCAATTAAATCATTGTCGTTAAAAGAATACCTAGAAATCAAGTCAAATACGTGCATATGTCGTTGGACTTAGAGCATTAAAAAAATGTACCAAGGAAAATTACCTCAATAATGATCTACATTAACTAATAGATGCACACATCAGTTCAATTAGATTGTCCATACTTAAAACTTCCGTCGGATCACCCTTGGAGGCATTGTCTGTGCAAATTCACATGATGGATGTGGTTTCTCAAGAATTTCTACAAAATGAATACAAACAAAACACTTATATATTACTGAGCAAATTAATAACTAAGAAGAAGCGCACCTTACAACAAATTTTGCATGCAAGCGAACTTTAATCGATGATGTTGAACTTATGGTTTATTATATCTTATGCTGGTAAAATGTCCCTATTATATATACAAATAGAAAGTAAATACAGCAAACCTACCACCATACACTATCCCCACCAATTAATATACGCCAACCGCCACCTAATTATTTCAACCAAAACCTTCCAATTTATTGCGTCTCTTGGTTTTTCATCTTCTTCTTAGTGCAATCAAATGTGTGTTTGATTGAACAACTCTTCACGTATCTTATGGTGTTCGGTTTAGATACTTGAATTAAGGAGCAAGTTGAATAAACTATGGAACACTACGACAAGATTTATTTGGTTGTGTATGGAGTCATCTCATGGACAAGTGCATTCTTGTTAATAAGAAAGATTTTCCCGAAAAGGTCTTTTGATTTCTGTAACCGTATAGTTTCGACGATTCATGCTTTGTTTGCGGTTTTCTTGTCTTCTATGTCTGTTCAAGACTGGAGATGCCCAGTTTGTCCCTTGGCCTCAAACTCAACCCCTGTTCAGGTTTTGATAACTTTGTTGCAATTTCGCTATCTATGTCAGAAATCTTGAACATATAGTAATGTGTTTTGTTGAATATTATGCGCAGATGAGAGCTCTATCAGTCAGTCTTGCTTATTTAATCTATGATTTAGTGTGTTGTTTGTTTGATAAGAATATAAAAATAGATAATTCTGTTCATCATCTAGTTAGCATTGTTGGAGTTGTAGCAGGTCTTGCTTATGAGAAGGTAGTACTCTTTTTTGCTTTTGTTTAACTTGTTATGTTTATTTTTTTTCTTGAAATGAATCGGGGTTTTGTTATTTAGAAAGTTTTCATAAATTATCTGCAGTGTGGTTCAGAAATGATGGTTACAATGTGGATCACTGAAATCTCGAGTCCATTTCTCCATTTAAGAGAGATTCTCAAAGAGCTTGGTTATAAGGATACTGATATCAATTTAGCAGCTGATGTTAGTTCCTTTCCTTTCCTCAAGTCAACGATTCTTTTTTGAAAAATAGTACTATATTCGTATTATAAAAATCAAAGTATTGCCTTTTTATTGAAGTTTTCAAGGAATAGCCGTTAATTCCATATCTTTGTTGAATTTACAGGTTTCATTTGCGGTGATTTTCTCAATTGCAAGGATGTGTGTTGGACCATATCTTTGCTATGTTACACTATCTGCCGATAATCCTATTCTCATCAAGGTATAATCTAATTACACATTTTGAAAGGCTTTTATGATCTTATGTAGCGTTATTGACTTGTGTCCTTAAAAAGCTTAAAGTGAATGATGTTAATGTCAAATATCTGTAGGCAATGGCCTTGGGACTTCAGTTAGTAAGTGCTTTCTGGTTCTTCAAGATTGCAAGGATGGTGAAATATAAATTCATCAAGAGATCCGCATCCAAAACCAAAAGCAGTTAGCTTTATCCCCATTTATGTATAACAATTCATTCAAGATCTTTACTTTTCTTGAATATATATCATAATTTTCAAATTTCAAATATAATTATTTAATTTCCGCTGGATACCCGTAATTCACTTAGATCAACGACGTGTCATGCCTAAATGACTTTTAATGAATTAAACTCTGTCATTGTGGTATCCAATGGTGGCATTCAATAGACACGCAGTTCGATAGTCATTGAACTCTTTAATTCGAAAATGAAACATTTTAATCATTAAAAATATGTTCTATTAAACCTTGTGGAGACTTTGTACGATTTTTTTTGCAAAGTTGTATGGAGAGTAGCTAGACTGATAATGTGTCAATCAAGTAAACTCTAATAAAACTCTAATAAGGTCAAGCATTGTGGACTACTAAATAGATATGATTCTAACAAATTACAAGAAGCCATATATGAGTTCATTAGAATCTAGAGCTTCAAGCATTACAAGAAAATAAGCAACTTACATAAACCCATATCATACACCTCATGAATTCATACTACGAATAGTTAGATAGATATATAATTAGTTGGGCATTCGGCAATTCTTCCTCACTTCGCCCTGATAACCAGTAAGTGGATTAATGTTTCCCATTTTCACCATAGATCTAGCAAACTGGTCAAAAAAGAGAGCATAATCCTCCGCATATGCCTTCACCAGAAGCATAGTTTCTTCAACATTTCCAGCCAGAAGCACTTGATCGGAAGTTAGAAGTCCTTTTCCAAACATAATGAGCTTAAAATATGTATTATCAAATGTTGAAGGAGATGCAAAATCTAGAGGAGAAATCTTGTTATCACCGCCAGTTTTTGGGCAAACTGTTTTCAAACCATTGGAGTAGGTTATCTCTAGGGTTGAATCTGGTTCATCATTTCCATCTTGATTGTATAGCCTTTGCTTAAATGCACTGCATCTAGCCATTCCTATGGTATGTGCTCCTTCAAGAAATAGAATTAAATCAAAAAACCAAACAAACAAGAACACAACACAAATACACAATCCAGAAATTAATCATTTCATCCCCCAACATATCAAACAAATTCAAGAATCATAAAAGATAAGTCTTGATTTAAGCATATAACAACCAATAAGAAACTAAAGAAATGTTTCAATAACTATTTCGGTTTTTTTACTAACCAGAAAGCGAGACCAGGTCAACTACATTAAGCCCTTGTCGCCGGAAAAGTTTTATAAGGTTTTGAATGGTGGAGTTTGGTGGAGGAAGGTTGTTGTTTGAGGCGCTGAGACTAGCTTGTATTGCATCTCTTCGTCCCAACGGGAGTTCCCAATTAGGTCCACCACTCTGCATTGTTTTATAAGAAAATCATGGTTATAATGAATGGGGAATAATTCGAAACAACAAGAATTAACGATATATGAAGATTTGAATGCTTACTAAAACAGTGGAACCTCGAGCAGCAAGGGCAAGAATGTCAGCACAAGAAACTGTCTGAGGACATGCTTCTTCCAATTTAGACTTGATCTCATCGATCACTTCGAATCCTCTAATTGAATTGCTATTAGGCCCAGAGTTTTTTTCGCTTGCAAACATTACATTATCATCCAACAAGACAGACGCATCACATCCCTGTTAAAAGACACGTATAGCAAATCAATTTCAGTTATAAAACACAAAGGAGTTACAACATTTGAGTTTAAAATTCCATTTACGCTAATGTATCATGAAGCATCAAGAAAAAGGTTACATGATTAGTTGATTAATTACCTGAACAAAGCAGTCATGGAAGTGAAGTCTTAGTAAAGAAGCAGCCATTCTTGGCTCTTTTGCAATGACACTCTCAAGAACAGACATGACAATGTCATTAGCTTGAGGACATGAGAAACTGTAGAATTCCGGGAAAAGACCAGGATACCCTTGGCCATTGCCAAAAGACCCATCACCGTCGCCACCAGCTCCACCACCCCATCCGAAGCTGAACCCTGGAAAAGCGAAGCATACAATTGAGGATGAGAGGATAGCCATTAATACAGTAAAGGTAGTGTAGAGAAGAGAAGCCATGAATGAACTAAAAGGGTTAATTTTCTTTGAGAAATGATTGCATGGTGTTGGAAACTGAAATCAGTGTTCTTATAAAGAGAGATCTCAAGAATGATTAACTAACCACCACTCTTACCAAACCCTCCAGGATTAGCTATGTATTTGCCACTAATAGGTTGCTATGACCATTTCAAAATACATACTTGCATGATATATCCTTTTAGAATTTTGCAGTGGGTATACACGATCATATTGAAGTTTAAAGATAAGTTCTACAGGACGCGTTAGGTTTGATGTCACATGTTCAGAAGAAAATGGTTGAACGAATCGGTTGGAATGTGATACGTAATACCAAGAGAAGAAAAGGTGGAGATTCGTCAAGATTGACATAGGACGAAAAGAAAATGTTATGGTTTTTGCATAATATCTGGGATAATGGGAACAAGATTTTGTGATGTGGTTTTTACATAGTGGTTGTGATTTCAGTTTTACCTGCTCCAAAATCAAAATACGGATTCTAATATGTCATCTTTTGCATTAGAATTGATCAAATTTGACATAACTTGTTGGAATTGAGTATTAACACTTTGGCTTAAGGCATCATGCACCAAAAGCTTTTTTGCCTTACAGATCGTATCTCTTTTGGTTTGAATTACTCAAATTTGCGTATGATTGTTGTGGAAAAGTCGACAATCTACATTTGCATAATGAATTAAAATAAGTACAACTAAAAAATATATGTAAATTATACCAGAAAAATAACTTATAATAATGGTTATCTATTCATTTTGTTCATATTTAGGCAACTTCGTTTTCATCTGTATATAATTTACAAACGAACTTTTTAAAAATATTTACATATTACAGTTGTGTTTGGCTATCTTAGATTATAACTTACTTTGTTTATGCGTGATATATTTATGACACATTAAAAAGGAAAAATTACTTTAGGAGAGTAATTATTCATTTATTTTGTTTATATTTAGATAACTATTTTTTTTTTATACAATTGAGTGATTGAGCATCAAACTAGTTAGGAATGTGCAACATATATGATGATCAAATGGTTTTTTTTTTGATAAACCAATTATTATCAATTATGAATTATCTAATAATAGAGAAAAAAAAAATTGTTTATCCATTTGCTTATTTTGATACTTATTTTTCTTTTATTTCATATGTTTATGGTGATGAATAAATTCAATAACCAGAACGTGCCTTGTGGCGATATATATCATCTACTATTTATCACAATATGAAGTATTTGTATATTTTATATAAGTGTAACAATTTTGAGATAAGAACAATTTGAAAACATACAATGTTATTTAAGTCATGATGATCTTGTATTTATTCATCAATAATCCCATCACAATTTTGAGATAAACAGGGTGTCAAACTTCCACTTTTAATTAAAATATTTTTAATCTTAAAAAAGATGCTTATATGTTATATTTTGGTCATATTTTTGTAGCTATTTTTCATATCAAATTTAGTAACCATACTTTTGTAGCCATTTTTCCATCGTAGATTTCATAGCTATATTTCGTACCAAATCACATAACTATTTTTTCATAACAAATTTTGTAGATATATATTTGTTCCAGAGCAAAGTTGTAGTTGTTTCTTCAATAGCAAACTCAACAAAATCGAATTTACTCGTAATAATATATAAAATGCAGTAAAAGTAATTTTAAAAGCAAAATCAAATTTTTGAAGATATATTACAAAGTTATTTATTCATCAAAATTGAATATTAGTTACAAATAATTACATTTGAAAACTTCTAACAAATTTGATGGCTATCGGCCTATCATGTATATTAAAAAAATCATTTAAATGTCAACAAAACAGGCAGATCGTTACCTTCGTAAAATAGTTTTGTTTTAAATTGACACATAGATGTCACTTATACGCCTTCGTAAAATAGTTTTGTTTTAAATTGACACATAGATGTCACTTATATTGACATATAGATGTCACTTATACGCCAAGTCAGTTGCAACCTAAAATAACCGGTCACAATGATAAAAATTCAATACTTTTAACAAGTTTGTTAGTCAATTTTATATATAAAATAAATTGTCAAAATATTAACGAAACAAATAGATATTTACCTTCAGCAGGGGCGCTTTTAGTAGAAGTCCCGATGTGGCACCTGCAACACCTACTTTTTTTGTCCGTAGTGGAAAAATTTTCTATTTTTCGACATTTTTACTTTTTTTTTTTGTATCGGCAAAATTTATTTCAACCTCGTCAACACATACTATGTATTCTTGGGTCTGTGTCCCTGACCTTAGAGTTATTTTTAGGGCTGGCAATTCTCGATACGACACGCGACACGACAGGAAATAAATGGGTTTGGGTTGAGTTTTTCAACCCGTCAACCCGCCAACCCATTTATTAAACGGGTCATATATGGGTTTCTCAAAAGATAAACGGGTTGACCCGCCAACCCGTTTATATTCTTAATAAAAAAAATTATTATATTTTTAAATGTATTTATGTATCAAGTATTAATATTTAATAAGTATTATATAATATATATCATTTATTCATAGACCATTTGATTGTTTTGACATTATTACTCGTGGTGAATGGCCTAAGGTCATAAGTTGTAACCTATAAGGCTAAGTCTGTAACATGTTTCTATGAATGTTTTTAATTTTAATTTGGATGTTTAAGACTTAAATATCTAAAATTTGGACCCACAAACCCAAATCTGACCTACGAACCCGCCAACTTGTGAAGCCGTATAAATAAATGGTTTGGTGGGTCATATATGGGTTTCTGTTCCAAACCCGCCAACCCGTGACCTGTATATTTAAATGGGTCGTGTTTGGGTTGACATATTTTGACCCGTCAACCCGCGACACGCCAATCCGAACACGACACGATTGTCAGACCTAGTCATTTTCCCATATTATAATTAGTTAAAAGAGTGTAAAATATAAGGGGTTGACCACCGTATATAGATAGCTTAATGTAGGACGTAACTTACGCAAGCACTGTGTTTCTTGTTTTCTTTTACATGGTACGTAGTAAAAGGCATTGAAATATCTTAAGCAATATTGCAACTAAATTTTAAGTATTTAGCCAACATATATAAGAATTCAGATCGATAGATTGTTTTTCATGAATAACAATTTAAGTTTATACCTTCACAAAAGCATTAACCTGGCCTTTAATTAAATAGTCTATAACTATATATATCGTAAAAAATTCAAAACTTTAGTTATGATATAAAATATCGTAAAAAATTCAAAACTTTAGTTATGATATAAAATGAGAAACGTGAAGAAACACTGTGTATCAATAATCAAATATGGAAATCTTAGAATGTTTCGAAGAAAATGCATATTCAAGAGATATTATATGTTGTTATGAATGTGTAATTAATTGTTGTTGCTTTCTCAAGGGACGCTGAAAATTAATGGGATAGTAAAGGAGGATGGGGCTGAGACGTAGGGGTGAAGAAAAACATATAATTACACGATAATATAATAAATATGTTATATTGATTTGTTTATTATAAGGATGGAGGAAATGAAGCATGTCATGCCATGCTCTCATATGAGCTTTGAAGCCATAAACTGTTTGTCATGTTATTTTTGTTCCACAACATAAATTATATGTGATTTTAAAAGGGTGGGTAAATATTGATTTTTCTAAAAACAAACCAAAAAAAAAAGAAAGTAATAGCCTTAAACGCTCTATCTCTCTCGTCCCTCATCGACATTCAAATGCCATCCAACAAATAACTCTTCGGCATGCCATCGTATGGGTTAGTGCTGAAATTGTGGAGCATTTGTGCCGACCATTCCTCCAAACTCTAATTAACCAAGATTTATTACTAATCTTGATGTAAGTATATAAATAAATTAAAATATATGAATATAGATATTAGCAAATATAAAAAAAAATTTATCCTTTTTGCAAAAAAAAAATAAATAAATAAAAACCTTTTTGCTCTAAAGTAACGAGGGAACACAAAAAAAATTATGTGAATTCGACATGCGCTTTACTCTCTCTCTCTCTCTTTCTCTCTCTCTCTCTCTCTCTCTCTCTCTCTCTCTCTCTCTCTCTCTCTCTCTCTCTCTCTCTCTCTCTCTCTATATATATATATATATATATATATATATATATATATATATATATATATATATATATATATATATACTAGCAAGGTTCTAAATAACGTAAGGCATGACTTGGTGGCAATGTCAAGCCTCAAGCTTTTCCGAGCCTTGACGAGTCACGGCGTTTGTAAGGCGTGACTTAAGGCGGCAATTTTCTATATAATTAATATTTTTATATGTATTTTCAACTATTATTCATTTTTATACACATATATGAGTTAAAGCGGCGTTTTGGCAAAGCTTGGCGGCAGGTGCAAGCCTTGGAGTCGTGGCGCGCCATGGCGGAGCCATGACGAGCTTTTTAGAACCTTGTATACTATGTTATAAACCGTGGAAACCACGGTCGTTATATTTAAAAATTTTATATAGAAAAAAAAACAAAGATATTGTCGATTGTAAGTAATTATGAATTAATTTGTTAAGCAAAATAAACATAAGAATGTTATTAGTATATGATTTTGTATTTTCAAAATTTGAATTTGATTTGTTACCATAAAAAAAATAATAAAAATTATAGAAAAATGCTACGTGTCAAAGAGACATTCTAAAAAATTGGCACGTGTCAGTTTTAGGTTTCATTTATTAGAAGAGGTATATATATATATATATATATATATATATATATATATATATATATATATATAGAGAGAGAGAGAGAGAGAGAGAGAGAGAGAAAGAAAGAGAGATGTTCAAATGTTCCTCACAACTGTTGTGTTCATGTATCCACCAATAAGAATTCAAGAATTAATAAAACAATTAAATAAATATATAAGGGTATAATGGTAATCTTAATATATCTACTTATGGTAAAAGAATAATTGAATTAATATATCCTAAAATAAGGGAATAAACACTACAAAACCTACATCCCTTTATCAATTGTCGACTAAAATATCACCATGTATCCTTCTCAAAACCATATGCCCCCCCCCCCCCCCCCCCCCATTGAAGGTCTGAAATTACAGAGATTCGTGGCCAAAGTTTGGCGCTTTTGAAACCCAAAATACCTCATATGATGCTCATGTCTCTGATTCGGATGATTTGCTTCAACCTGAAATCAACATGAGAAGTTTACCTCCATCCCTCATTCATTCTCTTTCCTGTTATGGTACGGTTGTGAAGAAGCGTTAGTTTATCCAATGAAATGCACAAATCGATTCTTTGGCTGTCATTTTAGAAGTTGGGGATGTATTGTCTGGATTTATGGAAAATGTGAGCCTTGTTCTCTCATTATTATAATTTCTAGTTTTTTCCTGTAATTCTAATTGTTATTTACAAGTGTTTCAACTAAGGTTTTCAATCATTTCTTACACTTTTTTTACATGATATTTGGCTTGTTTGATGATAATGCCTAACATGTGTTTGTTGACATGCCTGAAAGAGAATATAAAGAATATAACCATGTGGTATGCATTCTATCAGAATTACTAGCAATGAGTGTTTTATTTCTAGTTTTCTTTATGTAAATCTAATTGTTTTTACATGTGTTTCAACTGAGGTTTTCAATCAATTCTTACACTTGTTTTTTACATGAATTTTAGTTTGTTTGATGATAATGTCTAACAAGTGTTTGTTGAAATGCCTGAAAAAAGAATCTGAAGAATCTAACCATGTTATATGTATTCTGTCAGAATTACGACCAACATATGTTTTATATAATATTTATATTCTCAAAGAATGGACAGGTTTTTACATTTTAATATGGAAAAGAAAGAAAACATGGTAAATGATAGTGTAGGAATTGATTGAAAACCTTTAAACAAAGCACCATGAGGCAAGGAATACATTCTATGAGCATTCTTTCAAGAGCATTCTCATATAATATCATTGTTGTAAGAATTGTTTGCTAAATTTTACTATTTTTTCTATTGTACAAAAATTTCAAGATTGTTAAATTGCAAATTGTTGGTTTGTTAAGTTTTATCATTTAGAAATACGATTGCAAGTTACAATTAACAAGTTTTTGATTCTTTATAGTGGCAATTAAAGTTACAATTAGCAAAAATGTATTCTATGTATTCTGTTAGAATGTAGTTTATCTATTCTACTAGAATGTATTCTATGTATTCTGTCAAACTCTATGTATTCATTCATAATATATAAAGTGATAACATGTTTTTAACCATTCTTATTTTTTTGTTGTATTTGTGAAAGGATGGCTAGAAGAATGTGTTGAAGACCTGATAGGAATAACTTAAAGAATGCATAATAGATTGATCACACACATTTAAAGAATATTGTTATTTTTTAAGAATTTTATTCATTTTTGTTAATATTCTTTTAGAATATGCATAATTATATTAAATACGAATATGTTAATGTGTTTCTTACATTTATTATGTGCTAGAATACACCAATAGGAATTTAGTAAAATTAAATAATTATTTAATTAAATAAAGATATATATTAAATGATTTCCATAATTATATGTATATTAAATGATATCCATAATTATAATTTTCTTTTTATGGAAACTAATTAAATTCTTCATTAATGTCAGCAATAACATTCTTTCCAAATGATTCGTATCTAGGTTTTTATATTAGCAATAACATTCTTTCAGGACTCACTCACTTAAAATATAGTAAAGTTGTATGAAATATAAAGAATAAGAGTATATTTTAGTAGAATATACTCTCGTTCTACTAGAATACACGCTTATTCTTCTAGATACGAATTCATTCTTAAATAATATTATTGTTGACATTAATAACGAATTTAATTAATTTCCATAAAAAAATTATAATTATGGATATCATTTAATATATATTTAATGTTTACTAAATTCTTATTGGTGCATTCTAGCACACAATAGATGTCACAAACATTTGAACCTACCTCTTTCTCTCTCTCTCTCTTTCTCTCTCTCTCTCTCTATATATATATATATATATATATATATATATATATATATATATATATATATATAGAGAGAGAGAGAGAGAGAGAAAGATAGATTTAGGTATTATAACTAATTGTTGTGTGATTGTATGCATAATTGTGGGCCAATCATTTCAAAAACCTAGTTAGAGGTAAAATTTTAATCTTACCTATTAATTAATTTTGGTAATTTAATAATTAAATTATTATTTCCTTTAATTTAGGAAAATTAATTTAAAACCCTACCGTAGACGTCGACCTTTAAATTGCAACCGGTTTTGGTGGGTGCGGCTTCAATAGAGAACAACATGGGGAAGGGACGAAAGGTGAAGTTGTGATCGAGGAACTGTATTAATCTAGAGAATGAGAGGTTAATCTAGAAGTGTTTAGCTTGTAGTTGCGTTTTCCAAGGTAATGGTTCTCCTCATTCATTCTCCTCTTTTTTTGTTTGGTCCTCGTCTTCAAATCACCACCACCGCCGACTGCCATGGCCGTCGGCCATCGCTGCCATCGTCGACTACCTGCCACCTTGCTGTGGTGGCAGTGGGTGTGTCTCGGAGGCATAGTCATCGACTCTCACGGTCGATTGTTCTGGATTGAATCACGACCTTCTGAGTCAGGGTAAGTTGCTTAAGCGTCTATGTCAAACCCTAAAATCATCACCCAGAAATATGTTTGTTTTAACTTTGCCCATGA
Source organism: Lactuca sativa (assembly GCF_002870075.4). Classification (NCBI taxonomy): domain Eukaryota; kingdom Viridiplantae; phylum Streptophyta; class Magnoliopsida; order Asterales; family Asteraceae; genus Lactuca; species Lactuca sativa. The sequence goes on along the minus strand of NC_056626.2, from coordinate 221,249,470 downwards.
TCGGCCTGATCTCATGAGGTATATAACACTTTTCTTCATTGGGTTTCTAATTTACGATTCTTCTAAGCTGAAGCACACCACCTGTTTGACAATAATCCTCTGTGAAACTTCTCCACCTGTTGAATGAATATCGTTTTCAAATTTCTCTATTACTTATCAGGAGACAATCGGGATCAGGTTGAGTTGAAAATGGGAGATTGGTTATGTAAAAGGTATATTGAATGTTGTCATATGTTTCAGCGTTACTATTTGTATTCAGAGGTATATCTTGATTTATAATTTTCCTGCCAAACAAAACTTTGATCAATTGCAGATGGACCTCTAGTGAGCTATGTAGATGGAGTTTATGATACATTACTTAATTGATACATCACTGTTAGATGATGCTGGGGGATGATGCGTAGATATACTGTTAGGTCGATCATTTAACCCTAGGATTATTGCTTGAAATTGCCATGGAAAGAAGATTAAGCAATAACAATGAGTGGTTGTATTTCTCATTTGCAGGTACACATGAAATCAAGAACAAGAATGTTCTTGTTTTCTTGGCTCGGAACGAAATGAGAGATATCAAAGCAAAACAGTGTACATATGAAACTTACAACATTCTACCGGAATGGAATCTTGAATTCTGATTCTGTCAGAATAGAATTTTGAAGATGAACATTATATGAGATGAAGATAAACAATGACCACCAATCTTCCAAATAGAATGGATTATTCCAGCAGAATAATATACAATATAATGAAAAAAATATATGTAATAGTATATTCTGGTAAGATGATTTTATTGTATTTCTTTATTATTAATAAGTGTAACATTCTCATAGAATAGTATATAAATTTTTTTCTTGTCTAAGAATGTAATGAATTTTTTTTAACTTGTATCCAAAATTTTGTTATTATTATCAAGAAGTTCATTAAATCAAAATATATATTATATCAGAATGTGTATTCTTGTATGGTTCAATCATATTTGTTATTTTTCAATATATTGATAAACATATTCCGTCGGAATTTTACGAATTACGAGAATTATCATCCATATAATCATATTTTTAAAATTAGTAGAATCTATTTTCCCTTAAAATACACAATTTTTCTTAAAATATGAAATTTCCTTTATTAAATCAATATTAATTCACTAAAATACTCTTCTAGTTAAAATAGATGGTATTTTTGAATTATATTTAATTCAATAATACGTAATAATCACTTACTTAAAATAAGTAACTTGATTGGCCCACATTTATGCATATAATAACACAGTAATTAGTTTGAATAGAATAACTTAAGCCTATATATATATATATATATATATATATATATATATATATATATATATATATATATATATATATATATATATATATATATATATATATATATATATATATATATATATATATATATATATATATATATATAAAAGACACACGTCTAAAGTAAAATTTTTTAGTTTATAACGAAGATATCCAATTTAAGTTATTTCTCACTTGATAACATAGTTATCAATTTATTCTTAATTACGTTTATATATATATATATATATATATATATATATATATATATATATATATATATATATATATATATATATATATATATATATATATATATATATATATATATATAATTGTGCAACTCAAAATTTGTAATTAAAATAAATGTGGAGATGTAGTAATAAATATTATTTTTATTAAAAGATGATACAATCTCATTATATATAAATATTATCTCATTATATATAAGTAATATCAAAAGTCATTGGACTGATATATATGATATATAGAAGTTATAAATGTATTGTATTAAAATGTTGATGGATTATGTATTAAGCTCTAAATGGATTATAAATTTTATATTAAAATATGAATGGTTTATCTATAAATCTTTTGTATTAATTTCTTTGTAATTATATATTTGTTAAGCTATATATATATATATATATATATATATATATATATATATATATATATATATATATATATATATATTACTTTTTAGAATTAGTTTGCATTAAACTGTGAATGAGTGAATTCTTAAGTTTATTAAACTATAAACATAATATTTAAGTTGTAAATTATAATTTATTATGCAGATATGATATGGAGGGAAAGATAACGATAGTGGAGACATTAGTGGTGGTGCTTGATGGTAGTATCTGATATTTGGCAGTGGTGGTAGATGTCGACCACACACCAAAATATGTCAAATATGAAAACCTAGTTTTTCTACTTTTGTGAACCATCACTGTCGCCACAATCATTCAACGCACCCGAGGTCAGATCTACAAGCTCTAGAAACGAGATATTTTTGAAATCGAAGATGAGTCAGCATATGGTATGTCGATTTTTGTATATAAATCTTATTTAAGTTTTATTTTCTACTTATTTCCTACTTACATGTGTGGTAGTTCTTTATAAGGAAAAAATAGTGTTTTTTATTGTTTTTTTCCTTATTATAAGGTTGAATTTAATGTATTAATCGTTTATTTGTTGTTTAATTTTGTTTCTTTATTTGTTATGCATCAAATTTTTATTTACAGTTTATATTGATGGTTGTTATGTTGTGAGTAGAAATTGGAATGTGTGTTGTTATGTTAGTGTTTCTCAAATAATTTGAATTTAGTTTTTTTTAAGCTATAAATTGTGATGTTTTAATGTTTCGACTATTGTTCAGTTCTGTTTAAGTTATTTTTAACTGTGAATGAGTGAATTAATATGTTTTTTAAGTTGTAAATACTATGAATAAGAGTCCTAAACTATTTTTTAAACTGTCAATGAGAATCCTGATATGCTCTATTAAATTGTGGAATTTGTGTGGTGCACACAAGTTATTGATGAAATCTTTCAACGAAATCAAATATGTTTTTAAGATGTAAATATTGTGAATGAGAGACCTAAATTGATTTATTAGACTGTGAATTAAAGTCTGGAAATGTAAGTTTAAGTTGAGAATATGGTCGTGAATGTATAATTTTTTTTATTAAACTTTGAATTTATTATATTAAGTTGTGAATTTGTAACATCCCAAAATTCGAGTCCAAAAATTTCATTTTTAATTATATAACTTAGAAAATTATTTAACAAAACATAGTCGATAATATAACAATCCATAACATTATAGTAATCATGTCTCAATATCATATCACCAAGTAGTAGTAAAATTCAGAGTACAATCCCATGGATCACAATATGCGAAAAACTGATGAGTGTGTGATGTACCGCTACCGCACTGGCTCCTTCCCCTTCACTAAAGAGGTACCTGAAACAAAACTAAAAATCGTAAGCACAAAGCTTAGTGAGTTCTCCCATCATATCACATACTATACGAATCACATACCGTCAGGCATATCTGGGTGCCCGGCCTACCGTGTCAGGCATATATGGGTGCCCGACCTACCCTCCGGTGTATCTCAACTGGTTACAGGGACTATTTCATCCCCTACCACTACCACATAAATACATAACATAACCTAAACATGCGGTCTAGCATAGTTGGGTACTAGGCTACCCCCCTTTGGCCCTATCGACCGGTAACCGGGGACTATTCCCCCTACTACCACTATCACATAAGGTCATATCATGCTAGCACATAAAACATAACAGATAATAGCAAACTTAAATAACTATCACAAAGACAATCATCTATCAAGCAACTTCTGATGATGGGTCGGCGTTGTGGCCTTAGACCCATTTCTACTAGAAGGTAACTCACCTCGATGTAGTGTAGTATATGCACCGTCCTTGGTACGGGAATCAACTCGTCTCTACTCCTCAATCCCTACACAACAACCTTTCTCGATTACTAATACATACTCATAACCCCCTTACAAGGGTCAACCCAATCCCAGATAAAGTCAAGGTCAAACCCTGGTCAAAGTCAACTTTGGTCAAATTCAACGTCTGATTGACCCGACTCGCCAAGTGTATCCACTAACTCGTCGAGTCCCCATGTCCACCTACTGCTATAATATTGTCCTTACTCATCGAGTCTAGCATCAGCTCGACTAGTTCATCTGCAACAACACCTTTTGACTATCTTCAACCGACTTGCTGAGTTCGTTCTTGAACTCGCCGAGTTCATCTTCATCCGAATGAATGAGTGTAGCCTTTGACTCGTCGAGTTCTCCATGAACTCGTCAAGTCTGTCTTCATGATGTTGGGACATTGACTTGGACTCGCCGAGTCTGTTCATACTCTCGCCGAGTCCTACGATTTCCAGGTCCAAAACAAACCCCTAGCATGCTGAGTGTTCCTACCATAACCAAAACCATTTCCAGAAGGCGTTTTGGGAGAAAAAGCGACTTGACTCGCCGAGTCCTTCTTTGTCCAACACTATTCAGTCGTTTATAATGGGTCTTAACGCATCAAAACCATAGACCTGGCCTCCTAGGGTCCATTTCATACGTAAAGCTACAAACTTGATGTAAATGCATGGGGTCTTTGGCTTAAAAATCCATAAAAGGAGGTCTACAAGATGCATGGGGTGTTTATGGCAACAAAGTTGTCACCTTTATGCCATAAAGACCCCCAATAGCCTCAGATTCGAGGTGCAACTCTCAACACACCCACAAAATCCGATTTTTCACTACTAGAAAAACAGTCTTTTACGACGCTCATTGCGCGTCGTAAAACGCTCAGACGACGCGCAAATACGCGTCAAGGAAGGCCATGTCATAAAGAGAGACGACGCGCATTTACGACGCACATTTGTGACGTGCATTTACGACGCACGGTTATGACACGCAATGCGTATCAAGGAAGCCCCTGTCAAGAAAGGCCATGTCATAAATGAAGACGACACACATTTTTGCGTATCGTAATTTTAATTTTTTTTTTGAAAAAAATTATTTGTAGTTTTATTGATTTTCAAATTAAATTTGCATTTCATGTCTCATAATAAAAAATAAAATACCATATACAAAAAATACAATACATTGCACAAAAGTTAATGTCATACAAATAATCATTCCAATAGTAGACGAATGTAACATTTCAACATTTTTTATATAATTAACTAAATTATTAGCCAAATTTCCTAAAATACCAACATACTTTTCTATGAAGAGCATTAACACTATTCTTTTCCATCAAAAACTTCAAAACCTGCATAATTAAATTAATGTGTGATCAGCTACAGAAATTTGTGTGAGCATATGGCAATAGAAAGAGAAGATGATAATCAGAAACATAAATTTTTGGCATTGCAAATCATCAGAATAATTGGAAGTATATGTATACCTCACGTTGGAGGCGTTGACTTTCTGTCATTTTATAGCAATTTGTCTACTTAATATATAAAGACTCCAACAATAAATAGATATGTTATGTTACCTTGACGCATCTCTGCTGTCCAAAAGTATCCTCAAGTAGGAGCTTTCTTCATATTTGGAAGCCTCTCTATTCCCCAAATCAATCAATCCACACACAACACAAGTGAAGTGGAGAAAGAATTAAATTAAACCTTAACTCATCTTCTATATGAAGCTTGTATAACCAGGATAGCGACAACTTTGACATACTCCAAACGGAAAGTTGTGGATTTGAACCAGCTCACGATGCAGATGCAAGAAATTTAGAATAAGATGTTTGTATCCGTATGGAAAAGTGTTGCATCATAAGGTTTGTTTCTATTATAGACTAGAATAAGACTAAATAATCATGTTACCCCTACATTCCAAAAAACAAATTTCGCTATATTTATCAAATTTAACATGAGTTGTATTAAGCCAGGTTTTCTAGCTATCGATCCCTTTTTCAGTGCTTAAGTCAAAAAGAAGCAAGTGCATGTATGTATGTACCCACTCTAAGAGAAGACCCAATTACAACCATGAGTATGTTTTTCTCAGGGTCCCACAATATGATGACAGTTTCTGCAGCAACAGCCAATACAAAAGCATCACTAGAAAGTGCAGCAACAACCATATAACTTTCTTCCTGTATGAACCAACATCATGTCATGCCCATCTACATCTACTCCTCTCAATCAACTTATCTTCACCATTTCTAACCCAAACATGTAAAGCCACAAACAACAATTATACAAACACATATTCACAATTATAAAATAAATTAAAAAACTTTACCTTGAAGTCACCACCATAAGAAGCACTAACAGCCATGACACGACTTGGATGGAAAATAATTGCAAAAACTACTGCAACCCTGTAACCATCACATGTTAAAAAAATGTTATACTAGAAAAAAAAACTTCGATATACATATTAAATAAAAAGATTTTATAAACAAAAAAAAACAACCTATGGGGCACATATATAACAATAGACAAGGTAAAATCATTATTGTGTTGCCCACATTCCCAAAACTTGAGTGTTTCAAAAATAACAGAGTGACAGATTTTTGTTTAAATATTTGGAAGCAAATTTTTGAATAATAACTTTTAGCTAATTAGGTGAAATTTTGTGATCTCTTTTGATGGTCTTCCCTGTGGCAAACTGTTTAAATTGGAAGGAAAAAATTCAGACATACAAGTGATATTGGTGAACAGTGGAGCAATGCATGATTTCATGTTCTGCCAATTGATCTTGTTTGATTGGATAGTACAAGGCCATTTAAGTGCTGACCTTACCTTAGATGGCTTAGAGATGTTCCCCATAACAAGGGGAAGGAGTATTTGCTAAACTTTAAAGGATTGGGATTGAACAGTATGGTTGCAAGACTGGGATGGGTATCCTTGCAACCAACTCATTTGCTGGCAGAGAGAAATAGGGAACCTGTTTTAGTTAAAATTTAAACAAAATGGTAATTGGATTGACTTTAAAGATAATGGAAAAGGAAATTGGAAAAGTTTAGGTTTATTGTCCATGGTAATTGGTACCTCTTCTATATGATCATCTAAATGCTTCAAATGGAGTTACCAACATAACAAAAGTTTGTCCAAGTTCAAATATTTCTCAACTTATCGTAGTGTTGTAGATTAAGAAATTAGTCTGCATTAAAATAGTAAAGTCACAAGAATGAAAATACTACCATATCATGATTCATAACACAATACACCAAGAGATATGGATCGCCCTTGAAATTCAGTCAATTTGTCTGCTTGTGGAGAAGATATGCTGAGATCAGGAATACCTCTTTTCTGATCACACTTGTCTGCAATTGACAGATCTGTCTCAGAGAGCAATTCCAAAATCATTCCTATGTCACAAATGAAATTTCAAACCATCATATCCCTTCCATGTTCACAACTAAATGATATTTTTCTAACAAAAGAACTTCCTAATATTGTGACATAAATTTATTTTTTATGCTAAAAAAATATCTAGGGGTTGCTTTTATAGTGCAAGCAAAAATTTATGTGTATATAAACTAAAACAAGTCAGAGGTAGAGGGAGGGGCTACCTTTTTTTGTATCATCATGTTTGGGAAGCGAATCCAAGTTCTCAATTAAGTGGCCTGCCAAATTTCAAAAAGCAGGATGAGTTAATAAAGTTATAAAACTGTTGTCCATGTTTACAACCATATAGAATTTCGTATATGCCCTTGTTAAACATCGAAATATCATATTTATCTGTCCTAATATCTAAATATCATATTTACCCTTCTTAATGTTTTAAAATATCATATGTACCCAAATCTAATTTTTGATATTTTTTATTGATTTATAATTCTTATTTATATTCCTAAATCATTATAATTGAAAAACATATTAGAAATTGACAAAATTACCCCTTGATGTCAAAAGATACTATAGCCTCACTGTTCTGTCAAGTGTCAATATTCAAATGCAGTTACTATGCAAGCACCAAAGGTAGCTCCTCCAGACATGATATGCAGGGACAAATTCTTAGTTCAAAGTACATATGTCCCAGAGGGAACAAAGGAGGAAGATGTCACCTCTAACATGGTTGTTTTTTTTCTGAAAATGTTTTAAGTTCTTTTTTAATAGTAATTTTATTACCTGATTTATAAATTTGAACAGTTTGTTAGAGATGGTAAAGTTGTTGATGAAAAGAGGCTTAAAGTGATCCTCATATCTCCACCAGACTCACCTGAATCATCACCAATCAATGAAACATTAAAGATAGTGCAGAAAGATGATGCTAGAGAAGTGAAAGATGAATTTGTTCAAAAACATACCTCTCATTCCAAATTGAGCAGCCCAGTAAAGGGCAGTCCAACAATTAATGTCACGAAAGTTGACACCAACTCAAGAGTTAAGAATCGGGGTCAAGGCCCATCCCTCTATCAATTGAGACCACGACTCATCTTCACCACCTTATTTTTCAGATAATAAAATTTGAACAAATCTCACAAGTAATAATAATTCTTCTAAACTTCTGGAACATTTTTTTACCTCCTCTAGGGTTACTGATTTGTTTTTCAAGGTACTTGAATTCACGGATTTCACTGCATGTAATACAAACAATAACTTTTCCAGGTGGCAAAGGAGGAGCATAGCAACAAAGGACTCCCTCTAGAATAATCTCAATTCGGACTTCAGTCTCGCCAAACATACAGTACAACTGTCATAACAAGTTAAGTTCCTATGAGGAAAAAGAAAAAAAGAATCCAATTTAGCTTCTATAAATGAGGAATATGAAATGGCTCATAGAACAAATAAAGGGAACATAAAATTTACCAAATCTATTTGGTTAAGTAAGGGACCATGAGTGCATACCCCAAACATACAAGTGAAACATGCTATTGAAACTATTTTATTTTTATTTTTTTTAAGTTTTTTCTTATGAAAGCATTGCATTTTGAAAGTACAATGCTATACTTGGGGTATACTTTCAAAGTTTACCCATTTTTAGCATAGTACAATACTTTATAAGGAAAAATGTTAATTTTAAACATAAAAAATAACCGTAACCGTTACTTATTGATCCTAATTGTTCTTTTTTTTATAGGTAGTAGAAATAAGAGGATATATGAAAGTGAAACATAATGTACATATTTTTTGTTACTTGTTGATCCTAACTGTTCATGGACACTTCTAAAATCATCCAAAAATTAAGCCTAACATATGCAAAGGAGGCAATCTATTTTCTATCCATGATGCAACCTTCTTCTGTTCATAAAAATAATCATAAATCGGCATAAATATTTAATAAAGAAGGTGCATAAAGTTGCATGTTAATTGATGTGTAGGGACAGGATGGTCTTTCTAATCCTTTTAACATCCTTTAAAAAGTGAGAATTTATGTATATAAAAGTTTTTATGGTAATTAACAATCGTCAATGAACCAAACCTTCTTTTCATTTTCCAAAAGTTCTCTTATTGGATGATTTGTAGCTGCCTGTTAGTAACGAAACACACAAAATTATATATATATATATATATATATATATATATATATAGAGAGAGAGAGAGAGAGAGAGAGAGAATAATAACCTTCAGGTCACACTCTGAGTAGTCATCTGCCATTTTCCACTGTTTTAAGATCAATATTTAGTACTAATTCCTCTTTTGTTAAAATGATACTTAAAAATATTCTCTCGATTTGGGGAATCCAACAAATTAACCATCAACATGCACATCAAATAGCACCAGATATTATATTGAGCATCCATATCTGTCAATTACCTATAATGCCCTTTTCCGTAATAGAAAAAGATTACACTTACCTCTTAGGTTGTCTCCTGATTAAAGGCTCATCAAGATCAAAGGGTCTATTGGTGGCATTAATCTATCCTTTGTACGCAAACCATCCCTGTTTACCATAACTCGTTTTTCTTTTTGCACGTTGCTTCAAGTTCCCCTGGATTTTCACATCTACCCAAAATGTTGTCCACCTATTACAAAAAATCATAATTATTTAAGGAAATAAAAAAATTGATAAATAAGAAAAATCGGTTATAAGCTTTGTAACAACATCATCAAAAAACATAACACTCGGAGTGATTTTAGTGGGAAGATTGAAAATAACCTTCATATACTTCTCCCCTAATACCAAAACAGGTTTGGATCCACATTTATGTTTGGGTGTCACAAAATCGTTAAGTCGCCGTTAAGTTTATAAATACCTACACAACTTTTAACATCAACATAAACGCCAAAAATGAAAGATAAATGAATAGCAGTAGTTTCGGTAAAAGAAAGTTCAGAAATACCTCTAAAATCTAAACAGAAAAAAGAAAATCAAAAATGAAAAATGAAAGAAACATAGATTAGCAAACCCACTACTAACAATTGATTTAAAAAATGCAAGGGATCTTTACCTGTGCCTCAAAGAACAAAAGAAAATTAGGTTTTCTTTCCTTGCTAGATATGTGGATCTGAAAAAGGAAAAGAACACACACATGATATAAGATTTAATCTTTTTATCAGACAATGATTAAAAATTTTCATCTCTTTACCCAGAATCCTAAGCATGTAGAGAGAGAGAGAGAGAGAGAGACCTTACTCTTTAGTCGGTAATGACTTCTTCATTATTAGACTAAAATCTTCTTCATTATCAGACTAATGCTCGTGATTGGTAAGAATTTTTCCTGTTCAAAAACATTTGAAGACCTTCGGCTTAGTTTCCCGCTCTGATGACTCCTGTTGGTGCCTGGACTCCCCAGACCGACGGCGTCAATGGTGGTGGTAGGGTGACGACCAGGGTTCTTTGAGTGGGAACATATAGATTTTTTCACAAAGCGTGTGAGAATTTTGGAAGGGATGGTGGGGAAGAGGGGGTACATGAGAAGAGATTTCAGGCACAATGAAAAGAGCTGATGAGTTTTTTAGGAAGCATGAGCTGGGGAAGAGGAAGTACGGGAGAGTGGAAAGTATTGCAAGCTCCAGTGCAAAACACTATTGTTTGATGTGCTCTTATCTACAGTGCTCAACATTTTGACAAATTTTAATGTTTACAATTAGCCTCGAAATTGGACAATGGAGTCTTGCAACCTATACTATACGGCATCACCTGTTACACAATTGATAATACAGGAAGACAATTAAGCGTTTTGTAGAGTAGATAGTGTACCAAATTGACAATGAACAGATCACAAAAATGATGAATTGAAGAACTAACCTTAAACCCTCTGTAAAAAAGGTATGTGTATGCAGACACATCGACATGTGAGTAATGGAATAGTAGTGGTGGGCATCATCTCCATTATCGATCGCAGACATTAAGGGAGGGGGATAATGAACCCTAGAAGGCCATTACATTGAGCAGCCGCACATTTAGAGAGTGAAAGGTAGTGAAGTGGTGCATCGATGGCTATTGTTTTAGCGATCCGGTGGGGGACTGTGGTGGTCCGATAAGAGCGGAGGCAAGAGCGGATGAACCTGGTTCAAAAAACCAGAAGCGTGATTAGGGGTGATTAGGGTTTTCCAGAGAGAGAGAGAGAGAGAGAGAGAGAGAGAGAGAGAGAGAGAGAATGCAAAGGTAGAGGAAGAGGGCTGCTTCAAAAGGATTATTAGGGTTTTTTGTTTGAGTATTTTAGGAGAAGAAGGAGATGAATCAAGTGAACAAGGATTATTAGGGTTTTTTGTTAGAGGATTTTAGAAGGAGAAGAAGGAGAAGAATCAGGCGGTTGTTTAATTTTTTGGGATTTCATTTCCCACCATAGATTATTAAAACAACTGAGAACGCGCCTTTCTAAAAAATATAAAACAACACATTTACACAACACGCTTTTTATGATAGGTGCCTTCCGTGTTTTTTTTTGGACACTAATTTTAGGCGCGCAAAAATGCGCGTCTTCTATCCTTCAAATTTTGGAAAACTAACATTAAATTTTAGGGCACGCACAAATGCGCATCCTCTATCAGCGTGTGTCATTAATTGCGCGTCGTAAAAGGCTGTTTTCTAGTAGTGTTTGTTTCTCTAAACTCATAAAAAGGGTAGAAATAGCCCCAAATCAAAATCTAAGAGATAGATGGTCAATGTTCCAACTTTTTACTTTGAATGAGCTGCAAATGAATTAAAACTTTTTGGTGCTTTTAGTGTGTGTTTGAAGTTAGAGAAGAAGAATTGTACACATATTCGATTTAATCTAATTTTAAATAAAGTATGTAAAATTTAAATTGTGAATATTTATATAAATAAACTTTGAAAGAGCCATTAGCATATAGATCTGAAGGTATACATGTAAGTTTTAAGTTGAGAAAATGGTTGTGAATGTATAATTTTTATGTATTAAACTACGAATTTATTATATTAATCTTTAAATATTATATACTGAACTATGAATTGACTGTATTAAGTTGTGAATTCATTGTATTAAACTGTAAATTTTTTAATGAAAATTTTGTTAAAATATGAATTATTGATGTATGAATGTTGGTACTAATTTTCTTGTGAATATATTTATTTTTTGTGTTGTTTAAATATGTAAGAAGGTATTAGTTTTTATAATTATTTTACATTAAAATCGAAATAAGTTAATTAACTGTTTTATTAAATTTGAAATAAAGTATTTAAGCCGTCAATCAATGATTTCATATGCATGTATGATTTGGAAGGAAAGATGATTTCAATGGTGGCATAGGTGGTTGGTAGTGTCATGTGGTAGTTGGGTGTGATGGTGGGAGAGTTTAGGTTTCACTTCCTAAAATATGTGAATTAGTGTATAATGGATTTTGTTTTGTTATGTTGTGAATTTTATGTATTAAACTAAAAATGGGTTGTATTAAGTTGTATATTTATTTAAATTGTTTTAAAATATGAATTTTTGGTGATATTGTTTGGATTCACTAATTCACCCGTCGTGTTCACAGATCTGATGAAGCGCATGTGTAGACTGGTACTTGATAGGTCAGTAATCGTATTTATTAATGATATCACAGTCTTCTCAAAGACCAAGGAGCAACATGGGGAGAATCTGAGAGAGGTTCTTGAGGTTTTGAGGAGGGAGAGGCTCTATACCAAATGATCCAAGTATCAATTTTGTTACAAAAGGTCCTATTCTTGGGAAATTTTGTCAACAAGAAGAGTGTTATAGTCAATCCATCCAAGATCGAGACATGTATGTATTGGGAGGTTCTGACAACTCCCTCTAAGATTTGGATTTTCCTTAGTCTATCGGGTTATTACCATGGGTTCATTCACGATTTCTCCAAGCCTGGAGTGTTATTGACCTGTTTAATCAATAAGAGTGTTTCATTCATCTAGGGTTCTAAGCAGCAGACCACATTCGAGACTTTGAGACGGAGGCTATATGAGGCTCCAGTGTTGACCCTTCCCGAGGATGTTAAGGATATGGTAGTATATTGTGATGTGTCTATCATGGGTTTCAGAGTTGTTCTTATGCAGTGATGTTAGTGATGGGTTTTGAGCACTCTAACAACTATATGGTGCACATACAAAACCAAATGCTTTGGATCTATGTTTTTTCTAATTATTCATGCAATTTGATTTTCCAAAGCATTGTCCTAACTAGCATACAAAGCATGGGTATTTGAATAACAAAAACTTGTTAGATGATTTACCTTTTATTATAGCTTTTTAACTTAAACCTTTAAGAGCCTAGCACCCCAAATGTGACACCTCAAATGCTTCACAAAACACCACCAACAATAGAGGACTTGAGAGAGAATTACTTTCACAAAATCGACTCTTATAAACTCCTTGAACCACTAGTCCCGATTTTAGAAGCTAAGGGACTTCTTATATACTGTGGCAAAGTCTAGGGTTACATCCATGTAAACCCTAATGGACATGACATTTCATATTACTTAGGATCCATGGGTTAAACCTCCATGGACTATCCATGGACTTATAGCTCAACCTAAATAACTATTGTCCCACACTATAAGAATCATTGATTTGCCAAATTAGTCACCGTATATTTAATTAGTCTCTTTTGATCACTGAGTTAGTTCCAAATTAAATTCTGACCTATACTAATTAAATAATATGATTTCACATTAATATATTAGAACTTATAATATATTAATAAATCGTAAATATCCTCTTATCAAATGGACCATGTTACTCTCGGGTCAAGTACATACCAATTATAGTTATGGGCTTAGACACTAAATTCAACAATCTCCTACTTGGATAAGTCTAATAACTATAACTGCAAGTACGAGTTAAAACACCGACTAGCAATCATAGCTCTTAAAACCCTTTGTCAAACTCTGACATGCCATTTAGATAAGGGATCATATAATCCTCTATTCTTCAAGATATCAGTCAGACAAATACATGGAACAACGTCATACTTATTGTCCAACAGTTTGTTTCTTGATTTCCTATTTGTTTGACATAGAACTTAATCAAAGACATCAACTGAGCTTTGACCGGGCCCGACACATAATTCAAAACAAAATCATCGAGGGGCCCAAGATATCGCTTTTAATCCTCTAAGGACTAAAAGGAACATATAAACTTTGACAGTATATATGCTTGTACTAACTACTTGTTAAATCATACACGATAGTGTGTTTTATAACATCAAGTTACTAATGCAGTTTCACACTATCAATGTACAACCAACTCATAGTCAGTAACTCATATATCTTGGTTTGAAGACTTATATGATATTATCGTCTCACGATCACTCAAGATAATTCCATGAAGTGATACAAATGAGCGTGGTTTTGATCCAATACTCAGACCTTATGAGCACTCATGAATGTTGTAGCAAACGTTGTTATGTCTAATACACTTCAGACAATCAACAAGCCAAATTCATGACAGTCTTGCCTCAATACCTACTTCTAAAGTATGATCAACTGTGGACAGTTTGAATAATATAATTTTTCTGGAAGTCAAAACATGCAAAATGAAAAAATAGTAAATGATTGACACAAGATAGTAACATTACTTATAAATAAAAAAACACATTTTATTTAATTATCAAATGTCAATTACATTTCAACTATTACAAGTTTCTAAAATTCTATCAAATCATTAAAACTAATATCGTCCTTCAGCACGATGCGTCTCGCATGCTGTAAGTGCTTAACCCTACTCAATCCCTTCGTGAGGGGATCTGTTGGGTTCTCCTCTAACGATATCCTTTTTGCTACGAGGAGTCCTTCTTATATTCGATGTCTTATGAAGTGATATTTTCTGTCGATGTGCCTGGATCTTCCATGATCCCTTGGTTCCTTGTGTAAGGCAATTGTACTCTCACTGTCACATAAAATCTCCATAGGCTCCTTTATAGCCAGTACAACTCCAAGGTCTCCGATGAAGTTATTCAGCCATATTGCCTCCTTCGCCGCCTCGCTTGCTATTACGTACTCTGATTTGCATGTTGAATCAGCTACTGTCTCCTACTTAGAACTTTTCCAAGTTATTGCTCCTCCATTCAGGGTAAAACCCCAGCCCGACCGAGAGCGGAAATTATCTATGTCAGTCTGAAAGCTGGCATCACTATACCTCGTTACTCTCAAGTCATCACTCCCACCGAGGGTAAGGACTCAATCCTTAGTCCTCCGCAGGTACTTGAGAATGTTCTTTACCGCAGTCTAGTAAGACTTACTAGGATTCCCTTGATATCTGCTAACCATGCTCAAAGCAAAAGGCCACATCAGGGAAACTACAAGTCATAACATACATGATTGAACCAACTGCGGAAGCATATGGTACTCGACTGTGACAACTGTCAAATCTGGGTCAAACAAAGTCAACCAGGTCAAATCAACTTGTATTAGAATTTTAGGTGAATTGTGATATTCCCTAATGCGTCCAATGTACTGTTGACAAGTTATAATACAAGCACCACTCTTATTGGAAATTATAGAACATAAACCCTAAATAAGGTTAGTATTGTAACAATTCGATAATTCAATTTTATATTGTTTTTGTATAGATAATATTCATAACACGATGTAGTGGAATTCATAATCCTTACACTACATGGCAAATTCATAACAAAGGCTGCAAATACAAATTTTTGGTGAATTCGTCACCAAATATGACAAATTCCATACCCGGCCTAAAACGCCCAACTTTTAACGAAAAGAATTTAGGGATCAACCTAATTTTCGTGTAACATATTATTATTTTTGATATTAATGATTTTATTAACAATTTGAATTTTTATAAATCAAATTAAATATTTATTCATCCTTTATACCATATTTTCTTTATAAAAATACACCACTTTTTATAAAGAATATCATCTTTTTATAAAAATTACCTCACTTTTATAAATTATCTAGATTTTTATAAAAATAAGAAGAGTTGACTTAGTGACATGATTGTTACATCTTTTCCCAACATAAAACATTAACCAACATGTATCAAGACCATTACCCAACATATAACAATGCTAACATCACCTTACCCCACCCCTTACCCCCTACCCACCCCACCACCCTACCTCTCCCATAAATTTCGTTTACCTCTCCCCCCCCCCTCTCTTCATCTTCATCTCTCACTTTATCTTCTTTATTCCTCTATAATACTCTCAAGAACAAGTTCAAGTCTTCCAAAGATCCATCCCTTCAAGTTGGTTCCTAGGATTTTTGGTAAGCATTTCTTGTTAATCTAGTGTTTTTATACACATTCATACTAGTTTTGTTACACTTACACACATTTATATGTGTTATTATCCATAGGGTAATACCATCTTCAAGTGTTCTAAGCTTAACGATCTTCATCTTCATCTCTTTATCCACTAAGAAATCCACTCAAGGTGAGTTAATACCCCTTTATTTTTCAAGTTTTTCCAAGTTTTAGGGCTGGAAACAAGTAAGAAAATCATATTTGGATGATCTAAAGGCTTTGTAAACTAAAAATACAAGTTAGGTCACTAAAACATATCTAAGCTTAAAAATCAGTTTTTTACAGAAAAGTTGTGATATGTTCACGGACTGTTTTACCCTTATTAAACTTAATATATGTAATAACTTGTTATTTCAGATCATTGTAATGACTAAAAGTCAATTTTTGTAATCTCTTTGTGAAATAATAAAATAGCTTCAAAAATGAAATGTTCAAAAAGCTCAGATTGAGTATACTATGTAGTAGATATCGTAACAAGGTTTCCAAAAATATAAAGAACACAAAAATCTGAGTTATAACGAAGAAGTTATGATCATTTGAAGATCCATAGCAATACCTGTAAAACACTGTTAAGCTTAAAACGAGGAATTTCAATAAAATACTTATTAGCCTTAGTTATCAAAATAAAAGTAGTATATATCATTAAACCGTGCACATACCTAAAAAGAACGCCCAAATCTAATTTTGTATGAGGAAGTTATGATTTTTCGAAGTTTCGGGATAGCGGTAGACAGCTAAAAGCTTGAAATAGAGATCGAGCGATTTTTAGCCAAAGCAACCTAAACGAAAGTTGAAGATCAAAACAATAGTATCGCAATGGTAAAAAGACAGACAAAAACGGATATCGGATGGAGGAGTTATGAATTTTGAACGAACTTTTCCAGTCCCGGCGTGTTAAAAATATATTATTAAAAATAAAGTCAAAATCAGCCGACGAAGTCTAAACGAGAGTTGTAGAGCATTTTTCTCACCTACGTGTGGATATAAAAAACGTCGAAATTGGAGCTACTACACTAAAGTTACGGATTTTACAAGTTCGGGACACGAAATTTGAGGCTGTCAGGCAGCCCATGACGTGAGCCTGTGACTGATGGGTTTCAGAGATGGTGTAACACCTGGTTCCTGGTATGTATTTTAATCTATATATTTTTTGCATTTTAGCTGGGACTCGGCGAGTTGTAGGCCCGACTAGCCGAGTAGAGACGAGATATTAAGCATGTTTAAGTTGGCAACTTAGCGAGTCCATACCAAGTCCGCCAGTCTGGAAGAAACCCTAGATCCCCGGGTTTTGCACCCTATTTAAACCATGTTATGAGCCCCAAACTCGCCTACTTCACCCTCATGGCATCATTTAGCAAACCCTAACCATTCCTTGAGCATTTTGAGCATTTCTTGTGTGAATCTTGAAGTTTTGAAGAGAAGAAGGAAGCTAGATCCAAGGGAGTAGAAGGAGATCCGAGATCTTGCACCCACTATAGAGTTTATTAAGGTAATAATCGGATTCTTTCTGTTTCTATGATTGATTCTCCATTATAAGCACATTTAGGCCATTTTATCCATTTCTTAGCTTTTTTATAGTAGAGAGATCACATTGGGTTGATTATCCTTCGGATCTAGCCATGTTTCACTCCCAAAAGCGTAGATCTAACACCTTTATGGAGCCATTTTGCATATAGCCCTAGATCTACTCTTTTAAGTGCCTTTTGAGCCTTTAAATCCCTTTTCATGCATATGTACACGTAAAGTTGGAAACTTTACGTGGTAAACAAGCCTTAGGAACCCAGATCTATAAATTGTATGCAGTGGTTTTGAGTAGAATCGATTGTATAGAAGTTGCATGCAACCGACTCGGCGAGTCGTTCTTCAGACTCGGCGAGTCGGGTTGCGAGTCCTCGAGTTTTCCCCCTTCTATGTATTATACCGAGTGGAACCAGTGAGTTTTAGGTGGACTCGGTGAGTCGGAGATCAGACTCATCCATGGAGGGACTCGACGAGTCAATGCCCTGACTCGGCGAGTCCAAGGCAATCTTCATACCTTAAGAACAGACTCGGCGAGTTGTTCATACAACTCGGCGAGTCCCAGTTGGAGTGTTCATATGATGAAGGAGAACTCGATGAGTTGTTCATACAACTCGGTGAGTCGGATGCAGATTGACTAAGTGTTTGTATCAAAGAGGAACTCGTCGAGTCTATGCCAAACTCGACAAGTAGTAGCGAGTAGAATTGAGAAATGAGAGTAGGGACTCGACGAGTTGGTGGCCCAACTCGACGATTCAGGTCAACTGTATGTTGACTTTGACCAAGAGGTTGACTTTGACCAGGGGTAAAATAGTCATTTTACCCTCAGTATAGTTATCAGTATTTGATTGAGTGTACTTATGGAAATTGTAGCCGGGGTGAAACCAGAGCAGCAGCAGTCAGATTCCATAGCAGTCCATTCAGCAGCTAGGCTACGAGGTGAGTCTTCCTTCCAGTAGGAACGGGTCTACGGCCACAATGTCGGCCCGTTTAGTTAGCAGTAGCTTCGGACCTCGGTCCGATGCAGTAGTTAGATTGCTTGATATCTTTGTGATTCAAGCATGTTTTGTATTATATGTTCTGGACTTCGGTCCGATGCAGTATGCAGTATATGTGCTTATGCTAGATGATATGTTTATTCTATGCCATGTTATGCTCATTCAGTTTCCGGACTTCGGTCCGATGCAGGGGACAAGGTCCCAGTCAGTTCCAGATTTCGGTCCGATGCAGTTAGTTCCGTACTTCGGTCCGATGCAGGGAACAAGGCCCCAGTTAGTTCCGGACTTCGGTCCGATGCAGTTTCCGGGCTTCGGTCCAATGTAGCGGGCAAGGCCCTAGTTAGTTCTGGACTTCGGTCCGATGCAGTTTCCGGACTTGGGTTCGATGCAATGGGTAAGGCCCAGTATGTGTTTATATGTTATTGTATGGTATGTGGTAGTTTGGGGGAGCTCTCTAAGCTTCGTGCTTACAGTTTCAATTTTGGTTTCAGGTACTTCCGCAAGTAAAGGGAAGAGCTCAGGATGATGGCATCGCACACACCACAGCTTCAGTTTTTGTCCTGGGAGTTGATTTAGCTTTTCATTGACATGATTTGATACAGTATTGATACAGTTTTCTTGTGATACCTTGTTATGGTTTTGATACATTGACGTATGGGTTTTATTTTATGGTATTGATCTAATGATTTTAGTAATGATTAAACAAAAATTTTTGGGTCGTATTTTGGGATGCTACAAGTTGGTATCAGAGCCTTGGTTTGAGGGATTCAGATACACTTTCGGGTGTGTCTGAACTCAAACTAAGGAAACGGTAAAAGATTTTCAAAGGAAAAACATTTTCGAAAAGAATTTTTGGAAAAGAACTTAGAAAGAAAAGAGTTTTGATAAAGAGAAAAAGTTGTGGTGCGTGCGATTAGCCGAGCTCAAGTAAGTACTCCCAAATTACCCTTACAAGTTTATATTATCAGTTTCAGTTTCAGTAGAACAGCATGCTAGTATAGGACTAAGGATCTAGGAGGATACCTTATGTGCCTGTCTTATATGTTTCAGCTTGATGAGAATTGCATGCTAGTAGTGAATAGACAGTAGTAGGATAGCATGTGTAGGTTATGCCTAATAGTATGAGCTTAGCATTGTATGCTAGTATAGTTTCTTGTTATGAGAATAGTTTGCATGAGTATGTTTCCCTTATCTGAATTCTGCTTGCTTTGTGCTTTGTGGGACTCTGAGTGATGTGAGTTAGCCATTAGGTGAATAAATCACGTCACATGTGGTCAGGGATGGATAATCTCAGAGTGTCGGATTTGACCATATTGCGCAGCTCTCATTTGAGTCTAACCATTGTAGGGATGAGTCTTTTACTCGAAGGATTATCCGAGCCTCATTGCATGTGATGGTATTCAGGTGGTGTATAATTGGCATTACAAGGAGGCCTTCAGCAGTTGAGGATTGGTTTGGGTGGAGTCAAAGGTTTCCCTAGGGAAAGCTTAGGATGTAAGTAGCAGAAGTCAGTAGCAGCAGAGTGACTTGGTGGAGTCAAGGCAGTTCTTGAGGAGGTACAGATAGATGTGGAAGGTAGTATGGGCCCGTAGTACTGAAAGCAGAGGATCCGTACTCGAATCAAGGAAGGCTGAGATGAAACCGGGAAGCTTGTAGTAGCAACGATCCCTTGAGATATTTCAGTGTACTGATGTTTGCCATTATATGTTTTCAGAATGGTGGTTTTGCGACCTAGGCCAGCAGCCGACAGTTTAGGTGCCGGAGAGGGATCAAGATCAGGCTCGGGAGCCAAGCATCTAGATGAGCAGACTAGAGAGTTCTTCACTTCAGAGGTGACACGTATCATTCTTGAGTAGACTCTAGTGATCTTTGGTTCGATCAAGGAGGGTATACTAGAGTTAATGGAGGAGTGACTAGGCACATTTCGTGCTGAGGTGGCGGCCATGATGGGGTCGTGCACGCTTATGTTCAGGGAGTTCCCAGCATGTGGAGATCCAGATTATCACGGGGCGCGGGACCCCATAGCTGTTGGATTAATGTCTAAGTCCATAACTATATTTGGTATGTACTTGACCCGACCCGGCATGGTCCATTTGGGTTGCACTTCACCGACACAATTTATATGGATAATCTTTTGAGAATAGTATGTTTATGATTAATATTAATATATTATAAGTTCTAATATATTAATATGGAATCATATTATTTAATTAGTATTGATCAAGAATTAATTTATAATTAATTAAGTGATCAAAAGGAACTAATTAAATATGGACTCTTATATATATATGGAATGGGCCAAGTTCATTTAGGTTGGGCTAAGCTTTCATGGATAGTCCATGGAGTGTTTAACCCATGGATCCTAGGAAATGAAAGGTCATGGGTATTAGGGTTTAACCCTAATCCTCCATACTATATAAAGATGTCTTTGGTTGGTGAAATTGGCACTAGTGTGGATACACTAAAGAAGGGCTAGCCAATTTCACTAGAGAGAACCAAGTAATCATATTCTCTAAAGTATTCCAAGGTGTCTTGGTGATTTGTGATTCCACTTGAGGCTTCCACACTATTGGGGCTAAGCTCTTAAAGCTTGAAGACATCAAGCTACATCAAGAGGTATGTATTCTATCTTGTTACATTCATAGTTTTTGTATGCTAGATTAGGATAATACCTTGGATGTTCTTATTTGCATGTATAATAGAGAAAACATAGATCCAAGGTATTTAGGGTTGCATGTACACTTAGGAAGTGTTAGAATGCTAAAAACCCAACAGTGGTATCAGAGCCACGGGTTGTTTTCTGTTATATTGATGCAAATATTTTATTTTCAAAGTTGAAAAAAAAAGAAAAAAAAACATGAAGTTCGTCAAATTTTAAGATAATTACTTGTTCTTGTGAAAAACTAATTATTTGTAAAATTTGAATAATTTGCTTTATGAGTTGAATTAGGTCAAATTTAATAAAAGATAAAATAATATGATTATTTTATTAGTTTTAAAAGTTTGATCTAAAGAGTTTTATTTTTTTGAAACCTCCATAAGTTATGGATATGAAAAGGTTTAAAAAAAAAATGATTCAAAGTTTTTATGGAGTTACAAAATTTGGTGTTAATGTTTTAAAGGATTCCATAACTTAAGAATAAGTTATGGATCACCAAAAGTTTTTTGTGTTACCTTGTTTTATGAGTGAATTTAGATTAATGAATATATTATGTGATAGTTGGTTTTAATCCAAATTAATCTAAGAATTGATTCTAAAATGTGTTTTTGTAACTTGTCCTCAAGTTATATGAAAAGTCACATTTAAGAATCATAAAACTCATAAAAATTGGCAAAGGTTACAAAAATGAAGAGTCTAGTTCTAATTAAATGGTTTTATGACTCCATAACTTGTCCTCAAGTTATGGAGGACCAAGAGTCTCTTCATTTAATAAAATAAAATAAAATAAAAAAGGTGTAACCTTAATTAATTCCATAAGTTATAAAATAAAGAAAAGTTAATTCTTTTATTAGTTTAAAGTCTTCCATAACTTGTCCTCAAGTTATGGAACTTGAAGAGTTTTTGGATTAAAACTACTTTAAACACATAAGTTATGGAATTAATTAGTTTTGAATAGTTTCAAAACTTGCCCTCAAGTTTTGGAATTTGTAAAGTTTTCTCTTATGAATACTTTAATTCCAAGTTAGCCCTTAGAATTTTAAAAGTTAAAATTCAACCCTTATACTTTATAATATTATAAGTTAATAATATATATATGTATAAGAGTAAAGTCAGTCTTACCGCTAGTACGCCTCATTCACGAAGCCGGTCTATAAGGTGGGTATAAGGTTGTTGCCTATAAAATGGCAACTTAATGGGTGTCCACTCTCACCCACCGCTTGCTTGACCGGTGGAGGGTCGTTAGCCGAACGGGTTTGACAAGACTATAATTCTCATTCATTAAAAGTATTAATGATAATACTAAGTAACTAAACTCTTAATAATACCCAATCTTAGTTACTTAGGAAAAATGTGAATAAGGTGCTAACCCATGAAATTACACTTTACACTTTGTCTAAGTCGTTAGTGGAGCGTGTGTGGTTAACCGGCACACTAACTTGGACTTAACAAGGTAGGTAAAGGGTGACTTAATATTTATCATAGTATCGATGGAGCGTGTGTGGTTAACCGGCACATCGATTGAGGGGTAATTTATTAAGGGTACCAAGTGATTTGCATGGTTACTTCACACCTTGTTTTGTGATCCTCGGCATCCCAGTCACAAAACCTGAAGGGCACACTCGAGATTGAAACATGCCTTTGAACAGTTCAATGAATCTCAAAGATCTAGGAGTTTCAAAACCAATTAAAACCTAATAATACATTTCGTTTATCTTGGTGGAAATTGGTGAATTGTCATTCACCTACCTTCAAATATTTTATAGCTTGGATTACGGCATCCCTCTTCTGAGTTATAAAATAGTTTGTTGGGTCCTAGCCTTAATATTTCATATTGGGTGTCATATTAAGGACTTTAAAATTAACTATCTTGAATATCTCCCAAAAGATGTCTGGTTTAGACATATATGATCCTCCCAAATCTTTTGAAACAAGGTTTCCTAATGAAGATGATGCCCCATGGATATCATACTTCTTTCTCCTCCTCCAACTATTCTCCCTAACCCACAAGTTCTTGAAAAGTTTAAGGTCACTCAAGCCCTATTGGCAAGGCAAGGTCTAGGTGTGATCACATCTTGGAGATGTAGTCACATATTGACAAGCCGGGAGAGTTGGGTGTCAAAGTCTTGAGAAAGTTGGTGGTTCAATCACTTTCTAAGTTACATAGTGAGTTCCTTTGGGACATCTATGAAACAGACTATGACAAGACCCTTAATGATCTTATCTATTTGCTAAGATCAACTTCCTAAATCTTTATGGACATTGACAATGATGACATTGGATATCTAGTAAAGCTCTCTCTTCCCAGTGGAAAGGGATCGGCCATAGTCAACTCGGTTGACCAAATGGTAAAGAGAAAAGCTAAGTCTATGATAGTCCCGTGTACCTTTATCAAAGGGTCCATATGTTTATATTGCCAAAGGAAGGGGCATTGGTTGCGAAGCTGCCAGATTTACCTAAGGATGTTAAAGTCAATAAGTTTGACTCTACTTCAGGTAAAGTCCACTATCTAACTCTGTTAAGTTTCTATTCTGAAATTCTTGATACATTATGTGACTGGGTCACATGGTGATGTTTTAAGAATCAAAGAAAAGTGAAGAAACCTAAAGAAAGAATATGCTGAATCTGATCGCATAGATGGATTTCTATCGCATAGTTTGAAAAATCGGATTCTTCAGCTACTTCTTAGGAGTTATGAGATATTGCTTAGGAATAGATAACAACAAGTTTTCATATGGATTGTAAGGATAAGTTTTTCGCAAAGTTTTAAAATAATAGAAAATTTTTTTGATTTTATTTATTTTAAAATATCCTTACAATGGCATTTAAGGAAAAATTGTTGCTTATATGATTCCATTAAGAGCAAGAGTGGAAATATGAAATTGATTCTTTCATTTGTGGTAATGTCTAGATTTACCAAATAAGGAAAGATTCTCATCACCCAAGTTTCAATTGGACTGGAACTTGGAATCATGCAAGTTGTATAGCATGATGAATGAGAACTTTCAAGTATTGGAAAATTAAGACTAACTACTCGGTCACATGGATGTGTGAGTCAAGTAAAGGACTAAGGGATCGAGTACACATTCTTGTGCACTGATTAAGTCCACCACAAAAGATTGATAAGACTATTTGTCATAGTTTACTAAAGCTCAGTAAATATGATTATACTTACAAGCTTAAGTGTAACTCTGAGACATTGGAAAAGGTCCCAATGTATGGCAGAGCGAATAAGAAGAATCAACTTAGGCAGAAGGATAAAAGTTTCTCAAATCTGAAAAGATGGGAGAGTACTTTAGTATCAGTTTTGTGATCATCTTAATGATTAAGAAACCATATCAAAATTAGTTCTCTAAGGAAATCTTAGTGCATTCTTATGACTAAGAAGAGGAACTTGAATTGTTGAAATGGTTAAATCAAGAAGATGAGTCATACTTCGTTCCAATACAAGTCTTAGAGTCATACTCCAAGATTGTCATTTGAGTGACATGTCTTAAAGAAGGTTTAAAACACTTGTCAAATGTATGAGTAAAAGTTTTCTACTCTTGTACATTTGAAATTGGTAAGTTGTGATGTTTTGGATAAAACAAAGACCGACTTAGGCCAATTGGGTAAAGTGTTTTTCTTGATTAGAATCCGCACTATCTCTTGGATGTTTGACAAGGGAGTCTTATATGTCAAGAGGACAGTGGGAGTCTTAAAGGTCTTGAAAGTCTCAAGAAATAATCAAGAATAAAACCTGAAATTCTTCACTAGCACACGACTTGAGGTTTATAACCTATCGTGTTGACATATCTATGCCCATTCCAGTTAAAGTTGGCTTTGCATATGAGTTCTTAGAGTTCTCAGTTTGTTGCATAACAACTTGGAAGCAATGGCAGGCCCTTGAGCTGCCAGGTGGCAAGAAGTTAAGATTGAGTTCAATCCATATGGTTTTGGATTTGTCAGTATCTTTGTCTTGTGATTATGGTTTGACAAATTCATATGGGTAGGAACTCATACACCATATAAATCTAAGTGTCATAAGGTTTCTCTCCGATTCATGAAAATGATGGTGAGGAAACGCTTTCACTAAGTAGATTTTACGAAGATATCAATTGTGTTATTTGCATTTTCAAAAGTCGTTAGTGGAGCGCGTGTGGTTAACCGGCACACTAACATGGACTTGTGAGAAATGGCAAATGCCTAAGCAATTGAGACTATGATTACGGTATCCCTTTTCATGGTTCTTGAAATTGCTTAGACACACAGGTGAGCTATCTACGGAAAGGGTGTATGAATCTAAACTTCAGACTGTCCAGCTGATTTCTGAGTACATGTCAAAGCTAGTGGGAGCATAAGTGTTATGCTAATAATCATCATGTTAGTGGGAGCATGATAATTATGATAAGTATTGCAAGTTAGCAATGTTAATTATAGAAAACAAAAGTTTCAATTGGGAAAAAGTTGTTTTGCTATAATTAAGGGAGAGGAAATTATGCTTCATCTCAAATCTATAAGCTTAGATCGTGAGGTTTTAATCATTTAGTCAACGATATATATGAATTTCATGTTGGAATGGCTCAACATAAGGAAATTCTGTATATGGGTCCATTATTTGCGTTCTAAAATTCGATTATGATTACGGCATCCCTTTTCATAATCTGAATTATGAGAACTTGGCAAATTGAAATGGAAATATTATAGCAAAAGACTGGTTTAGTCTTTATGTAAGACATCATGAATCGCGTCCCATATGCTTCGGATATAGGATCGATTACATGTGCTATATTCATCCGTTTTAAAATTTTCCAAATGCCTGGGGCATTAAGAAGGGAAAAGGTTTAGAACTGGATATGACTAAAAGGATTAAACAATTGTCGAGGACAATCTAAGGTTTACCAAAGATTGGTTACTCAAGGACAATTGGAAGTATAGTGATAATTCTGGAAGGACCATATTGACATAATCTGTAAGGAGGCAACTCTTGTTCAGAAGTGATAGTCAAAATGGAATCTGGAAATGTTTCAAAGTTAGAATTTTCAATCTGTGTAAGATTAAGGAAACTTAATGCAAGAAGGATATTTCCAAGGAGTTGATCTCCTTTGGAATACTCTTTAATGATTGTTGCCAAGTCTTTATGACTTTGTGCATAATCATTACGAGAGGATCAATGCATATAAGTTTAGAATCTAACAGATTTCAGTAAATGGCATGAATTTGGAATTCTTGCATTTGCGGTAAGGATTTGGGAGTGTGAAAAGAGAATCATTGAAGTTATGTTCAATTGATCTAGTTCACAAAGTAAGGATCATAGACAAACATAGTATGCATACTTGGTGTGTGGCATGACTAGTGTTTAAGAAAACATAGTGTACATGCTTGGAGCATGGGACAACTATTGTTTTAAATTCAAGAATAAAGTTGATAGCTGAAACAGTATACAATGAATAATGTGTAATCATATGGTGATAAATAAAAGGTGTTTTATTTATGTTCAAAGAGTTGATACCATATTGGATTCAATTATTATTGTGTTTCATTTTGCATGTTTTGACTTCCCGAATAAACTAGGTTATTCTTCCGGAATGACTAAGTTATTCAAACCATCCACAGTCGGTCATATGTTGGAAGTAGATATGAATTAAGACTGTCATGGGTTGGCTTGTAGAGGTCTAAGGTGTTGGACAAAGGGCTACAACACTCATGAGTGCTCATAAGTTCTAAGTATTGGATTCAACCCGCGCTTATTGGAATCACTTCATGGATTTTATCACGAGTGATCATGAGACGATAATATCTTATATTCTTCAAACCTAGAGATATGAGTTGTTACTATGAGTTGGTTGTACATTGATTGCACGAAAACGCATTTGGTAACTCGGTGCTATAAAACGTGCCTTTGTGTATGATTCAACAAGTAGTAGAACAAGCCATATGAGTCGAAGTTTATCCATTCCTTTTACCTTCGGGATAAAAGCGATATCTGTGGGCCCCTCGATGATTTGATGATGACAAATGGAAGTGCTCGGCCGGGCCAGGACTGATTTGATTCGTTCAATTAGTCAGTCGTCATAAATCGGAAATCAGGAAACAACAAATGGACAGAGAGAATGATTATAATCCATGTCTCAGTCCATATGATATCTAGAATGGAGGAATATATGATCCCTTATCTAATGGACAAGTTCGTTGACAAGATCAGAGTTCGACAGCAGGTTAAGAGCTACGATTGCCAGTTAGGTTTGAAGTCATACGCAATAATAGTTTTAGACTTATCCAAGTGGGAGACTGTTGGATTAATGTCTAAGTCCATAACTATATTTGGTATGTACTTGACCCGACCCGGCATGGTCCATTTGGGTTGCACTTCACCGACACAATTTATATGGATAATCTTTAGAGAATAGTATGTTTATGATTAATATTAATATATTATAAGTTCTAATATATTAATATGGAATCATATTATTTAATTAGTATTGATCAAGAATTAATTTATAATTAATTAAGTGATCAAAAGGAACTAATTAAATATGGACTCTTATATATATATATGGAATGGGCCAAGTTCATTTAGGTTGGGCTAAGCTTTCATGGATAGTCCATGGAGTGTTTAACCCATGGATCCTAGGAAATGAAAGGTCATGGGTATTAGGGTTTAACCCTAATCCTCCATACTATATAAAGATGTCTTTGGTTGGTGAAATTGGCACTAGTGTGGATACACTAAAGAAGGGCTAGCCAATTTCACTAGAGAGAACCAAGTAATCATATTCTCTAAAGTATTCCAAGGTGTCTTGGTGATTTGTGATTCCACTTGAGGCTTCCACACTATTGGGGCTAAGCTCTTAAAGCTTGAAGACATCAAGCTACATCAAGAGGTATGTATTCTATCTTGTTACATTCATAGTTTTTGTATGCTAGATTAGGATAATACCTTGGATGTTCTTATTTGCATGTATAATAGAGAAAACATAGATCCAAGGTATTTAGGGTTGCATGTACACTTAGGAAGTGTTAGAATGCTAAAAACCCAACAATAGCGAGCACTAGATGGTTGACGGATGTGGCCAACGCTTTCGGCACGAGCAGGTGTCCCGAGGGGGACAATGTCAGATTGGCATCCTGTCTTCTGAAGGACAGGTCACAGGATTGGTGGGAGGAGGTCGGAAATGTCATTGGAGATGACGCAACTTTGGATGCTATCAACTAGGATGGCTTTACTGCCAGGTTCAAAGCTGAGTTCACACCGATTATTGAGGTGCAACAGTTAGCCATGGAGTTTCAGGATCTCACCCAGACTACTAAGACAGTGGCAGAGATTACCGCCAAGTTCAGGGAAAGGGCGCTTCTCGTTCCTCAGTACGCAGCTGATGAGGAAATGAATAAGGCCCGTTATCATGAGATGCTACGGAGCAACATCCGCCAGTTTGTGAGCCGGTCCAGCTGTAAAACGCTAGATGACATGATCGCTAGGGCGAAAGAGAGAGAGAGAGAGAGAGAGAGAGAGAGAGAGATAGAGAGAGAGAGAGAGAAAGAGAAAGAGAGAGAGAGAGAGAGAGAGAGAGAGAGAGAGAGAGAGATTGACCTGGAGATGGAGAGAAAAAGGAAGCTGGAGGCGGCTTCGGGTTCAAGGAGTTTGGGCAAAAAGCCCAAGGTTTCAGATCACAGATCTAGAAGTCAACAGATCCACGGTCGGTGTGGCAAGTGTGGTAGATAGCACGACGGGGCATGCAAGGCAGGGAATTCCGGCTGCTACAAGTGCAGTCGGACTGTGCATATGAGTAGAGATTGTACAGCCACTACTACCGCCATTGCGGCATCAGATCTGATTTGCTTCCAGTGCAATTAGAGGGGACATAAAAAGTCCCAGTGTCCAAGTTTAGCTGCTGCGGGGAAGGTGTTAGCACCTGCTCCTACTACTTTGAGGATTACAGATGGCCGTCAGGGCCGAGTTGAGACGCCGGTGGCGAAGAGTAGGGCTTTTCAGCTGACAACAGAGGAGGTGCGGGCGACTCCTAACGTGGTGACGGGTATGTATTTTTCCCTTATCTCTGCATTTATTATTCATCGTTTCTTAAGGTTATATGTTTTGTATAGGGTTGTTCTCAGTGAACGGAATTTCAGCCACAGTATTGTTTGATTCGGGGGCTACCCGATCATTTGTCTCTCTTGCGCTTAGCAAGAGGTTTAGCAGAGCTCCACGGGAGCTAGATTGTCCACTTGAGGTTGAGATAGCAGCTGACAGGACCATTAGGGTGGCGAGAGTACACAGAGGATGTTCTCTACAGTTATTCGATGAGCAGTTTTCAGTGGACTTGGTCCCTATTCCCCTGTGAGGGAATAAGGTCATAGTACGCATGGATTTACTGAGCCCCAATGGGCGGTGATAGATTGTGTGCTGCAGTTAGTGAGGGTTCGCACTCCCAGTGGAGGAGAGTTAGTGATTCAGGGCGAGAGGCCACGGCGCGAACCTGTTCTGTGTTCAACAGCGAGAGCGAGGTGCTACTTTCAGCAGGGTTGCGCTGGTTATATTGCCTATGTTTTAGATGCCCGGGAGAAGGGCAAGACGACGGTTGACGATGTTCCGGTAGTGCGAGACTACCCGGATGTATTTCCAGAGGGTTTACCTGGAATACCTCCCGAGAGACAGGTCGAGTTCAGGATTAACCTGATCCCTGGTGCGGCCCCGATAGCCAAGGCACCATATCGGTTGGCTCCCCCAGAGATGCATGAGTTGTCTACGCAGCTGCATGAGCTGCTAGACAAGGGTTTTATCAGGCCGATCAGTTCGCCCTGGGGAGCACCAATTTTGTTCGTGAAGAAGAAGGACGGGTCGCACCGTATGTGTATAGATTATCGGGAGTTGAATAAGGTAACGGTGAAAAACCGTTACCCACTCCCGAGGATAGATGATTTGTTTGATCAGTTTCAGGGAGCATCTTGGTTTTCCAAGATCGATTTACGCTCCGGGTATCATCAGATGCGAGTCAGGGATGAGGATGTGCAGAAGACTGCTTTCAGGACCCGGTATGGTCATTATAAGTTCGTGGTGATCTCGTTTGGGCTCACCAATGCTCCAGCCGCATTCATGGATCTCATGAACCGCGTTTGTTGGCCGTTGTTGGATCGGTCGGTGATAGTATTCATTGATGACATCTTGGTTTATTCCAAGACTTAGGAGCAGGATGAGGAGCACCTGAGGGAGGTGCTAGAGCTTCTGAGGAGGGCGAGACTTTTCGCAAAGTTCTCCAAGTGCGAGTTCTGGTTGTGCGAGGTGTAGTTCCTTGGGCACCTCGTCAATCAAAATGGTATTTTGGTAGATCCGGTCAAGATAGAGGCCGTGATGCAGTGGGAGGTCCCGAGATCTCCATCTGAGATTCGGAGCTTCCTAAGGTTGGCAGGGTACTACAGGAGATTCATCCAGGATTTCTCCAAGATAGTTGTACCGCTCACCCAACTGACTAAGAAGTCGATGGTGTTTCGCTGGGGGCCTAATCAACAGGCAGCATTTGAGGCCCTCAGGCAGAGATTGTGCGAGGCACCGATCCTTACCTTGCCAGAGGGAGTAGAGGATTTTGTAGTCTATTGTGATGCTTCGATCACAGGCATGGGAGCAGTGTTGATGCATCGAGGCCGTGTGATAGCTTGCGCCTCGAGACAGTAGAAGCCTCACGAGACTAACTTGATGGGTTTTGAGCATTCTAACACTTCCTAAGTGTACATGCAACCCTAATAACCTTGGATCTATGTTTGTCTAATTATCATGCAAAGTTGAATTCCAAGGTAATATTTCTATCTAGCATACATGGGGAACAATTTTTAACTTGAATGAAAGATAGAATAACTTACCTTGTTGTTGCTTATGTTCCTTGAAACCTTGTGAGCCTAGCACCCCAAGTGTGATGCCTCAAATGCTTCACACAACACCAAATGCTCTTGGAAAGACTTTTGAGAGAATACGCACTTCTTAAAATCGGCCTAGCTTTCTTGTTTCATATGTGTAGCCGATTTTGGTGGAGAATGGGACTCTTATATAGTGTTGACATATCTAGGGTTACACCATGTAAACCCTAATGTGTCATGACTCTTCATTTCCATGACCCATGGGTTTGTAACTCCCATGGAGCATCCTATGGGTGGAACCCAACTTGATAATCCATGGAGCCTCTTAGTCCACTATACAAGATATGGATGATTTACATAATCAACCCATATATTTAATTAGTTATCTTTTGATCACTTAATTCATTCTAAATTAATTCTTGACCAAACTAATCAAATAATATTATTAATATATTAGAACTTATAATATATTAGTAATCTCCAAGTGTTATTTCTCTCATTTAGTCTATCCAATTGCATGGTGCCATGCAACCCAAATGGACCATGCCGGATCGGGTCAAGTACTTACTAGAAATAGTTATGGACTTAGACACCTTATCCAGCAGTCTCCCACTTGGATAAGTCTAATAACTATAACTCTAGTACTTCAGGAACCGACCGACAATCGTAGCTCTTTCAAGGTCTCTCAGAACTGAGAAGATGATGATACGCCATTTAAGATAAGTGATCATATAATCCTCTGTTCTAGATATCAGCCGGACAAATACATGGAACAATGTCTTACTTATTGTCCAACAGTTTGTTTCCTGATTTCCGATTTGTTTGACAAAGAACTTGATTGAACACATCAACTTAGTTATGACCGGGCCCGGTACATAGGTCAAAACAAAATCATCAAGGGGCCCGGATATCAGCTTCTAATCCAAGAAGGAACAGATAAACTTCGACTCATATGTTTGTTCTACCACTCATTGAATTATACACAAAAGCACGTTTTATAACATCGAGTTACCAACGCGTTTTCGTACAATAAATGCATAACCAACTCGTAAGTAACAAATCATATCTCTAGGTTTGAAGACTTATATGATATTACTATCTCACGATCACTCGAGATAAATTCCATGAAGTGATTCCAGTGAGCGTGGGTTGAGTCCAATGAGCACTCATGATTGTTGTAGCCATGTCCAACACCTTAGACGTCTGTAACCAATCATGACAGTCTTGATTCATACCTACTTCCGACATATGACTGACTATGGAGGTTTGAATAATATAATATACCAAACATAATTATTCTGGAAGTCAAAACACGCAAAAGAAATATAGTAAACGATCGACAAGAGAGAGCAACACTTTACTCATAAATAAAACACCTTTTATTCATCATCTAATGTCAATTACACTTTACAAATTTCGAGGTTATCTAACTACTAAATCTAATATCATCCTTTAGCCCTATGCTCCGAGCATGTTGGAGATGCTTAACCCGAGTCAGTCCCTTCGTGAGGGGATCTGCTGGATTCTCATCTGATGATACCCCCTTTGCCACGAGGAGTCCTTCTTCTATTCGATGTTTGATAAAATGGTATTTTATGTCGATGTGTCTGGATCTCCCGTGATCCCTTGGTTCCTTGGCTAAGGCAACAGCGCTTTCACTATCACATAAAATTTCCATTGGCTCTTTAATAGCTGGTACAACTCCAAGGTCTCCAATGAAGTTCTTCAACCATATCGTCTCCTTTTCTGCCTCGCTAGCTGCAATATACTCTGATTCACAAGTTGAATCAGCCACTGTCTCTTGCTTGGAACTCTTCCAATAAATTGCTCCTCCGTTTAGGGTAAAGACCCAGCCTACTGAGAGTGGAAATTATCCCTATCAGTCTGAAAGCTAGCATCACTATACCCTACAACCCTCAAGTCATCACTCCCACCAAGGGTAAGGACCCAGTCCTTAGTCCTCCGTAGGTACTTGAGAATATTCTTTACCGCAGTCCAGTGTGCCTTGCCAGGGTTCCCCTGATACCTGCTAACCATGCTCAGGGCAAAGGCTACATCAGGTCGAGTACACGCCATAGCATACATGGTCGATCCTACAGCCGAATCATAAGGTATTTGACTCATTTCTACTATCTCAGCCTCAGTGCTAGGGCTTTGTGTCTTACTGAATCTGGCATTACTCTGGATGGGTAACTCTCCTTTCTTGGAGTCCTGCATGCTGAATCTCTTCAGCACCTTATCCAAGTAGGTACTCTGACTAAGTCCAATTAGTCTTTTACTCCGATCTCTCAAGATCCTTATCCCTAGAATATATGCAGCTTCTCCTAGGTCCTTCATAGAGAAACACTTCCCAAGCCAGGACTTAACTTCCTGCAGAGTTGGGATGTCATTTCCTATGAGTAGTATGTCATCCACATACAATATCAAAAAGCTAACTATACTCCCACTAACCTTGACATATACACAAGATTCATCTTCACTCCTAGATAAGCCAAATTCCTTGACTTTCTCATCAAAGCAAAGATTCCATCTGCGAGGTGCTTGCTTTAACCCATAAATGGATTTTTCAAGCTTACACACTCTATTAGGGTACTCGTTGCTGACAGAACCTTCTTGCTGACTCATGTAAACATCTTCAGCCAACTTTCCATTAAGGAAAGCGGTTTTGACATCCATTTTCCATATTTCATAGTCATGAAATGCAGCTATGACTAACAGAACCCTAATAGACTTAATGTTAGCCACTGGAGAAAATGTCTCATCATAATCAACTCCCGGAGTTTGTGAGAAACCCTTTGCAACCAGTCGTGCCTTATAAGTGTGTACTTTACCATCCATGTCTGTCTTCTTCTTGAAGATCCATTTGCACCCTACTGTCTTACGACATGGTACATTCTCAACCAAGTTCCAAACTTGATTTTCATACATGGACTGTATCTCGTTGTCCATTGCCTCTTTCCACTTGGCTGACTCAGGGCCTGCCATGGCTTCCGCGTAACTGTTAGGTTCATCCAGACCTATCAGTGTCTCATCACTGATAAGTGTATCACCTTCTGCAGTAATATGAAATCCATAGTAATGCTCAGGTGCATTCCTAACCCTTGTGGAACACCTCGAAGGTACAGACTTGTCAATTGGCTCAACATGAGTTTCCTCCTCAAGTTGAGTGCTAGGGTTTGAAGTTCCTTCACCGCTTGACTCTTGAATTTCTTCAAGATCAACTTGCCTCCCACTATTCCCTTGGCTTATGAACTCTCTCTCTCTCTCTCTCTCTCTCTCTCTCTCTAAAGAAAGCCCTCCTAGCTACAAAGACCACATTTTCACTAGGTCTGTAGAAGAGGTAACCAAAGGATTGTTGTGGGTAGCCGATGAAAATACACCTCTCGCTTCGAGGTTTGAGCTTATCATGAGTCTCGCGTCTCACGAAAGCCTCGCAACCCCAAATCTTGATGTGGTCTAGTTTGGGTACTTTACCAGTCCAAATCTCATGAGGAGTTTTGGCAACTTTCTTTGTAGGGACTAGATTAAGGATATGGGTGGTAGTCTCTAAGGCATACCCCCAGAATGAGATTGGTAGCGAAGCTCGACTCATCATGGAACGAACCATATTCAACAAGGTTCGATTACGCCTCTCATCCACACCATTCAACTGCGGTGTCTTGGGAGGTGTCAATTGTGAGACAATCCCACATTCCCTAAGATAGGCGAGGAACTCTGAACTAAGATACTCACCACCTTGATCAGATCAAAGCATCTTAATGTTCCTGCCCAATTGATTCTCGACTTCCTGTTTAAATTCCTTAAACTTTTCGAAAGTCTCTGACTTATGCTTGATTAAGTAGACATATCCATATCTACTATAATCATCAGTAAAAGTCAAATAATAACGATTAGCATCCCTTGTGGAATGTTTGAATGGTCCACACACATCCGTGTGCACAAGATCCAACAAACCTTCACCCCTCTCCCAAGAACCTATGAAGGGTGACTTTGTCATTTTTCCAAGTAAGCATGATTCGCAACTATCATCTAACTTTAGGTCAAATGACTACAAGACTCCATCCTTTTGGAGTTGGCCTATGCGTTTCTTGCTTATTTGTCCATGAAGACAATGCCATAAGGATGCTTTATCCAAGTTATTATTAACAGAATCAATACACAATACATTATTTCCTAGGTTATCAACCACAGATACTCTTTCATACACGCCATCACAAGGTAATGCTTTAAAATAAAGAACATTATTAAAGAAAGCATTAATCGAACCAACTTCATTATCAAATGAAAAGGTAAAACCTTGTTTATACAATGCATGAAAGGAAATAATATTTCTTGCCATTTCTGGCGAATAACAACACTTATTCAAATCTAAACTAAACCCACTACTTAGCGATAAAGAGTAAACTTCAATCTTGGTGACAGGTAAAGCTTTCCTATTCCCCATGATTAAGTTTATTCTTCCTTGCTCCACATTCTCACTTCTTCTTAGTCCCTGCAAATCAGAACAGATATGAATACCACAACCGGTATCAAGGACCCAAGAGTTAGAATGGGGTGAGTTATTAGATAAGATAGTGTAAATACCTGCATGGTTGGGTTTAACTTTCCCATCCTTCACATCTTGCTGGTATTTTGGGAAGTTTCGCTTCCAATGTGATTTTTCATGGCAATAGAAGCATTCCGCCTCTTTTGGGTCAGAAGAAGGAGTGATGAAACCTTTATTGGTTCCACTTGAAGAAGAGCCATCAAGGGTCCTAGCCTTGGTACCCTTCGAAGAGCTCTTTCTCTTCTTCCCTCGACTTTTCCCGATTGCCAAAACCGGAGCGGAGTTTGGAGTAGGAGTGTTAACAACCGTCTTCCCCTTAAGACCTGATTTTGCGGTCTTGAGAAGACCCTGAAGTTTGTTGAGCGTGACTTCTTCCTTATTCATGTGATATGTCATGCGGAATTGATCATAGCACGATGGTAAGGAGTGCAAAATAATATCTATTGCAAGCTCCTCAGGGAAGTTCACATAAAGCTTCAGCAATCGATCCACATACCTTTGCATTTTCTGCATGTGGCTCGTGGCGGATTCCCTGTCCTTCATCATGGTTGTTATCATGGAACAGATGATTTCATACCTCTCTTGTCGTGCACTTTGATGGTATCTTTCCATCAGATCTTGGTGCATTTCAAAAGGGTAGAAGTCCTCATAGGACTTTTGGAGTTTCACTGTCATCGTGGCCATCATGATGCATGCCACTTTGGTAGCATCCCTTTCATGTGCCTGGAAGTCAGCGATCTCCTGAGGAGTTGCAGTGGTCTCATCATTCTCCTTAAGCTCTTTGTCGAGGATATATTATTTGTCCTCGTAGCGGGTAATCATCCTGATGTTTCTGATCCATTCATTGAAGTTGGATCCATCAAAAGTGACTTTCCCACACAAGTTCATAAGGGTAAAGGAGCCATTAGGATTAGAGCCAGAAGCAGCATTGTTTGAAGACATCTGAAAGAAGAGGACAAGATTAGTTTAGATATCAAGAGAGTCCTTAATAAATCACCCAAATGTAATATTAAGGCTAGGATCCAATCACAATATATTATAACTTAGAAGAGGTATGCCGTAATCCAAGCTATAAAATATTTGAAAGGTAGGTGAATGACGATTCACCAATTTCCACCACGAAAACCGGAATATTAAATATTAGGTTTTTGATTGGTTCTTAGAAATTCCTAGATTCTTTTAAGATTCAATGAACTTTTCAAAGGCATGTTTCAATCTCGAGTGTGCCCTGCAAGTTTTGTGACTGGGATACCGAGGATCACAAAACGAGGTGTGGAGTAACCATGCAAATCACTTGGTACCCTTAAAGTTTATCACTCAATCGATGTGCCGGTAAACCACACACGCTCCACCAATACTATGATAAACCTTAAGTCATCCTTTACCTACCTTGTTAAGTCCAAGTTAGTGTGCCGGTTAACCACACACGCTCCACCAACGACTTAAACAAAGTGTAAAGTGTAATTTCATGGATTAGCACCTTATTCACATTTTTCCTAAAGTAACTAAGATTGAGAATTTAATAAAAGCATTTACTTACTTTATAATATTCATCATACTTTTAATGAGAATTTATAAGTCCTTGCCTACCCGTTCGGCTAACGACCCTCCACCAGTCAAGCAAGCGGTGGGTGAGAGTGGACACCGATTAAGTTGCCATTTTATAGGCAACAACCTTATACCCACCTTATAGACCGGCTTCGTGAATGAGGCGTACTAGCGGTAAGACGACTTTGATCTTATATATATACATATATATATATATATATATATATATATATATATATATATATATATATTATCAACTTATAATATTATAAGTATAAGGGTAGAATTTTAACTTTTAAAATTCTAAGGGTTGGAACTAAAGTTTTAATCAAGACTTTACTTGTTCCACAACTTGAGGGCAAGTTTTGTAAACTTTCAAAACTTTTCATTTCTTGTAACTTATGTGTTTATTAGGGTATTAAAAATGAAGACTCTTCATTTTTATAACCCATGTGTTCTTTTAATGGTTTTAAAGCAAAGTGACTTTTGGTTTTCCATAACTTGAGGACAAGTTATGGACTCCATTAAAACACATAATGATCAAGAATTAATCTACTACATAGGTTACAAACAATTCCTATGATCATCTAAACATCATAAGATCAAGAACATGAACATGAACACTTTCATGAATCAAAAATTACACTTAAAACTTTGTAATTTTGATAACTATCATTGTAAATGGATTAGAAAGAACATTACACCATCTAAAACAAGTTTTCAGGTACCAAAACAGTTTAGGGTAATGTTTCTAGTCCATTTCCAACAACAAAAGTCGAAAATCTGCATTCTGAGGCTCCTACTCGCCGAGTGCACGAACCTACTTGGCGAGTAGGTTGAAGATAAACATGAACTCGGCGAGTCCCCCCATGGACTCGGCGAGTTCATCATGTAGATTGCACAAAATCGACTTTTTTCAACCATTTAGCACAAATAACAAACAAACAAGCCTAGGCTCTGATACCACTGATGGGTTTTGAGCATTCTAACACTTCCTAAGTGTACATGCAACCCTAATAACCTTGGATCTATGTTTGTCTAATTATCATGCAAAGTTGAATTCCAAGGTTATATTCCTATCTAGCATACATGGGGAACAATTTTTAACTTGAATGAAAGATAGAATAACTTACCTTGTTGTTGCTTATGTTCCTTGAAACCTTGTGAGCCTAGCACCCCAAGTGTGATGCCTCAAATGCTTCACACAACACCAAATGCTCTTGGAAAGACTTTTGAGAGAATACACACTTCTTAAAATCGGCCTAGCTCTCTTGTTTCATATGTGTAGCCGATTTTGGTGGAGAATGGGACTCTTATATAGTGTTGACACAT
Organism: Lactuca sativa; assembly: GCF_002870075.4. Lineage (NCBI taxonomy): Eukaryota > Viridiplantae > Streptophyta > Magnoliopsida > Asterales > Asteraceae > Lactuca > Lactuca sativa. Next base: position 221,210,612 of record NC_056626.2, on the reverse strand, counting down.
CTAGGGTTACACCATGTAAACCATAATGTGTCATGACTCTTCATTTCCATGACCCATGGGTTTGTAACTCCCATGGAGCATCCATGGAGCATTCTATGGGTAGAACCCAACTTGATAATCCATGGAGCCTCTTAGTCCACTATACAAGATATGGATGATTTACATAATCAATCCATATATTTAATTAGTTATCTTTTGATCACTTAATAAATTCTAAATTAATTCTTGACCAAACTAATCAAATAATATTATTAATATATTAGAACTTATAATATATTAATAATCTCCAAGTGTTATTTCTCTCATTTAGTCTATCCAATTGCATGGTGCCATGCAACCCAAATGGACCATGCAGGGTCGAGTCAAGTACTTACCAGAAATAGTTATGGACTTAGACACCTTATCCAACATAACTATCCTACGCATAATTTAGAGCTTGGGGAAGTGGTGTTTGCTCTCAAGATTTGGAGGCATTACCTTTATGGGGTCCGTTGTAACATCTATACGGATCATAAGAGTCTGAGGTACCTCATGGATCATCCGAATCCTAACATGAGGCAGCGGCGGTGGTTAGATGTGGTAAAGGATTATGATTGTGAGATCCTTTATCACCCAGAGAAGGACAACATAGTGGCCGATGCCCTGAGCCGCAAGGCGGCAGCGGCCCTGACCAGGGACATATGTTTGAGGATGACAGTATTTACTCCATTGTTAGAACAAATCAAAGAGGCTCAGGTCGAGGGCCTTAAGGAGGAGAGGCAGAAGTGTGAGAGGATTGTGGGCCGAGTAGCTTCCTTCGACTATGACAGTCGAGGATTGTTGACCCTTCATGGGAGAGTTTGGGTACCGTACTGGGGCGGAGTACGGCAAGTGTTGATGGACGAGGCTCATAAGTCTCGGTTTTCCATCCACCCAGGGGAAACGAAGATGTGTAGGGATCTTCGACCCGACTATTGGTGTCCCTGCATAAAGCGGGATGTCGCCTGGTATGTGGAGAGGTGCATGACCTGCAGGAAGGTTAAGGTGGAACACCAGAGGCCTCACGGCAAGATACAACCATTAGACATTCCAGTGTGGAAATGGGAAGACATCACCATGGATTTTGTCACTAAGCTCCCCAGGACCGCACGTGGAGTGGATTCGATTTGGGTTATAGTGGATCGGTTGATGAAGAGTGCTCCTTTTATACCGATCCAGGAGAGCATATTGGCTTAGAAGCTGGCCGATGTTTATGTGTGAGAGGTTTTGGCACGGCATGGAGTGCCTGTTTCAGTGGTGTCAGATCGAGATGTTTGTTTTATTTCCAGATTCTGGAAGCGGTTTCATGACGCGATGGGTACTCGTCTCCATTTCAGCACCGCTTTCCACCCTCAGACGGACGGACAGAGCGAGAGGACGATTCGGACTCTTGAGGACATGCTCCGGGCATGCGTCCTAGATTTCGGTGGCAGTTGGGATACATATCTTCCGTTAGTGGAATTTTTGTATAACAACAGTTATCATGCGAGTATTGACCGCCCTCCCTTTGAGATGCTCTACGGGAGGAAGTGCAGGACCCCGATTTGTTGGGGCGAGGTCGGTCAGCGTGTCATTGGGAGCACCGAAGTGGTGCTCAAGACGACATAGTTGATCTAGCAGGTTCGTAGCAGACTGCAGACTGCACAGAGTCGGCAGAAGAGTTACGCCGACAGGAGGCGATCAGACTTGGAGTTTCAGGTAGGCGACATGGTCCTCCTGAAGGTATCACCCTGGAAGGGTGTCATTAGGTTTCAGAAGAGGGGCAAGCTGGGCCCCAGGTTCATCCGTCCTTTCAGGGTTTTAGCCCGGGTGGGTCGGGTCGCTTATCGGTTGGATCTTCCGGAAGAGCTTAGCCAGATCCAAAACACTTTCCATGTTTCCCATTGAGGAAGTGTTTGGTGGACGAGTTAGCAGTTGTACCCTTGGAGGATATTCAGGTTGATAGCAGCCTGAATTATATTGAGAGATCGGTTGTGATTTTGGATCGAAAGACGAAGACCTTGAGGAACAAGGTGATTCAGTTAGTAAAGGTGCAGTGGCAGCACCGGAAGGGGTCTGAGTGGACGTGGGAGGCCGAGGAGGAGATGAGGGAGCACTACCCAGAGTTGTTTTCAGATGCGGCAGCAACAGACTTCGAGGACGAAGTCTATGACAACCCGAAAAACTTCTCGCATGCACTCTTCAATTCTTTCCAATATTAGACTTATTTTACTATATGGTAATACCCCCTTTAAAGTCTAATGAAGCGTTAAATGTGATATAATCAGGGTAGGAGTGTTAAAAAGGGGCTAACTCAAAGTGTAGGGATCAAAACCGGGCCAAACACTCCAACACATGTAGTGTGCGGCCATACACTTGAGTGTGCGGCCACACACTCTTGTTTGCGGCCTCACACCCTCCCAACCGCACACTCCCCACATATATACCACCCTTGAATCATTTTTACACATTTCCTTCATTTCTTCAAACATAGAACACGAAAATCCTCTCAAGTATCATACATTCTCCTTGAAGATCTTCATAAAAGGTACCAAGAACACCAAGAACACCAGGATCTTCATCTGGCAACACACGTGGCAGCACACACCACCTGGCAGCACACAGGGCCGCACACATGTGCTGGCAGCACACTAGGCCGCACACCTGGCTGCACACACACATATAGTGTGTATTTTGGCCATACACTCTCTTGTATAGCCTTATAAACCCTTATACAATCATGTATGATTATAACACTTCATTATAAGTGTTTATTAGTCCCTAAGGTGGTCCCAAAATCATCAATTAGTAGTTCATAACACTAATTAAATCCATATATGTGCCTACATATGCTAAATAGGATTCATGCGTGTACTCAAGTCACCACTTGACACGTAGCACCAAATCCAACATTGTCATCAGAACCACTCACTACAGGTGAGTTCATACCCCTTTAATTTACCTTTGAAATACTTTTAAATGTTTTAAATGCTTTTATGGGGGGGGAATACAAGTTGAATACTTATAGTTATTACATCAATCACATGTGATTAATAGCTACAAAACCAATGATTTCATCACTGTATCAAAATGTTTATCAATCTGTTTTACTTCAAAATGTTTTACAAACTCTTTTACTTGTCAAATACTTTTATTTAAACTTTATTATACTTCTTATAAATTGTGTGTCCATATATGCATAGATGTATAAGAAATGTTTAAAAGGCTTAGGAAGGCCATCCGCCCTATTTCCTTTTCCTCGATTTGGATGTGGTCTGGTGGGATGTCGGGTAGCCGTCCGAGGGTCATTTCAATATTAAATATATATTATATGTGCATATATAGACATAAAAGTACTTCCATATTCATGCGTATCAATTACATCATTAGTAAGTTACCATCGGGGTAACACAGGATCATACTTCTACAAATTCTAGATCAATGAGTCAGTTCATTCATGAGTCAATACTTATTAACTATGAGAACATATACATTGCATTACTATGAGAACATTTACAACCTATACTAGAAAGGGAGAATACATAACTATACTAGTAAGAGAACATATACAACGATACCAGAACAAGTAACATTACATTACCTACACATGAATACATTTACAATTGTGATCCACTGTATCGGGCATGCCTTAAATGTCATAGCCCGAGTTGTAACCAGAATCTCTTGGAGGGAGAGCGTGAGTTTGCGTATAGATCTATACTGGATTGACTATCCTACACATTGCTGCTAGCTACAGCCGGACCTGCAGGTCTGCGGGTGCCAAACGTCATACCTTTTTACGACCTACATTTGTCGTTGTTACTCAGTCGATAGTATGGTACAATTAAATCACATAATACCTTAATATAAATTTGGTTTAAGGTAGTTAGTACAGCAGTAGTTCCTATAATACAACACTATAGTACTACATTAATTTACCCATTACATACATTTAGTGATTATTTCTTAAACATTAATGTACAAACTACCTTTTGTTAATGATATTTACACTTGGGAAATTACACACTTTTGCAACAAACGAGCATACAAACCAGTTAATCCTTGGTAGAAGGCTACTTTAATAGAAAATATAGGTTTTTCTGAGAGATTCAAGCTTTTACAAACACTTACATACATTTTACAAACTTACACTTGAGACATGTTCAAACGTTTTGATAACAAACACCGACACTAAAATACTTATGAACTCACCAGCTTAATGCTGATAAACTCTTTCAAAATAACTTGTATTCTCAGGTCATCAGTAGACAGGTACCGAGACCATCTTTTGAGAAGATGGAGCGCATTCAGGACTCATCTCTTTATTTTGACTTACATTATTTTTGGTGTCTATAACTGTACAGAACACACTTGTATTAAAATTATACATTTAATGCAATGGATGATGTTGTTTGCTTGTTTACTTTTACTGTGTTGTGATACTTTACATGACGTCCTCCGCCCCAAAATGTTTCCGCCGTTCTTGGTTTTGGGGTGTGACAGATTGGTATCAGAGCATTGTTTATAGTGAATGGAGTATATCAACCTATAAAAGATAGACTAACTATAAACCCATTTGGGATTAAAACACTCAGACCAAGAGTCTATACATTAAATACTAAAATATTTAATTAAGTATACTAGTTTGCATTCATACTAAAATCAGTGTCACAATGACAAGAACAAAAGTATTACGATTGTTAAATATCACAAGTGAGCTCGGGGATGTATGGTCAGTCCTGGGAATGGCATAGCCTGATCAACTATGCTGGTCCGAGGAGTGATTAGCATATGCCCTAGAATGGTTGTGATATGTTAACAAGTCTAAAAACTTACCTACAATACCACAAGGATAACCGTAGATCTTAAACTTAAAATACTATAGGAGTATTTTGTGCTACTACAAGCTATTTATACAATAGATTCTTATACCTCTCTTCTCACGTAGATTTAGATGGCTGGATTCCATCACGACGACTCGTACTTTCCAGATGAAGGCAATGCAGGGTGGATCGAAGAAGAAGAGCCCGAAGATGAGCATCCAATCCCTTTGGATGATCACCTCGCAGAAGGCTTTTCTAATGGATCCGACTCCGAGCCTGAAGTCAACAATCTACCTCCCATAGGTAAAGCCGCGAACCACGACCCCCGACCAGCATTTCCAGGCCCCACTCCTATGTGGGTAAACAACTTAAATCATTGGAGCGACGAGCAGGGTCAACCCTTACCTTACTTTGGGGACCGAACCTTTTACAACGTTAGCGAAGGTGGTTCTGCGGATAGAGCTCTGCCTATCATGGTGCGTAGAATTGCTCGAAATGTCGAACAATGTCGAGCAGCCATCGACCGAGTCATGGAAGTTGATGCCAACTCAGGCGTTAATATCGTCCGCATTCGACATCTAGAAGAAGCACTCGAAGGGACGAGGAGAACCAATGACGCACTGCGACAACAATTAACCACCGAAATCGCAGAACTTCGAGTTCGCCAAAGAGCTCACGAACGACACCTTCAAGAAGTGGTTCGCCAACTGGCAGATATGAGGATTCGCCCTAGAAATTCTCGTCATCGTTAGAGGATGTCTAGTACATCCTTGACTTTTGATTAAGGAATAGCCTTTAGTATCTGGACTTCTGGTAACGCTTGTCTGTAAAATATTCCTAACTCTCAGTACGCTATCTAGGAATCTAGTAATTGTCAAACTTTTCCGTATGGTATGATGTAAGACCTATTCCTAGGTCAATTTTCCCCTGAACCTATCACATCAATAATACCAGTAATATTGACAGCTAGCTAATCCGTGAGAAAATCTTTATACTTGCATTTTCCTACTATTCTTCCCTATTGTGACTTCAATTCGTACACTCATTCAACTGTTGGACTATGGCTATTTAGTCCATGTGTCACTCTCAACTTGCTTACAATCGATTCTTACCATGGTATCTGTCATTATAAACTTATAGCTGAAAGATGCCCCCTCGTAAATCAACAAGACGTAACCCTGCACCTCCTCCTCCTGTCATCGATACCGCGGCTCTAAATGATGCAGTAGCTGCGGCAGTGGCAACTGCCATGGCTCAATACCACTCAACTAACAATAGCCAAGGTGGAACCCCTGTTGAATCCACTCATGCTGAGATCCATGTGCGTACGAAAGAATGTTCCTACAAGGATTTCACCAACTGTAAGCCGAAGTCCTTTTATGAAACCGGCGGAGTCATTGCCCTCTCGCAATGGTTCAAGAAGACTGAATCGGTCTTCGAAATCTGTTCATGCCCTGCGGCGAGTAAAGTCAAGTATGCCGCATGCACCTTTGAAGGCAAGGCCCTGACATGGTGGAACGGCCATGTTAAAGCTCTAACTCTCGTCGGAGCCAACGACATGGGCTGGGAAACAATGAAAGACCTCATGATTGAGGAGTATTGCCCGAGGGGCGAAATCCAGAAATTGGAACAAGAACTCTGGAACCTGACCATGAAGGGCACCGACGTGGTCGCTTACACCGCCAGATTTAGCGAACTGGTGGCTCTCTGCCCCAATATGATTCCCACTAAAGGGAAAAAGATCAAAAGGTACATCTGGGGGCTGGTGCCTCCGTACCAAGGAAATTTTCTATCATCAAACCCCACTACTTTCGATAGTGCCAAGCGACTGGCACATCGACTCGTTGACCATGGAATTCAATCCCCAACAGCGACAACAACCCTAGCCATCCCAGAACCCTCCAAACCCGCTGACTCTAAGCGGAAGTCCTGGGATGACAAGAAGAAACAACGAGCTGCCAAAAAGCAGCAAATTGTGGTTGTGCATGCTGCAATAACCCCTACTGCTACTACTGCTCCGGTGAAGCAGTATGCAGGGAGTCTGCCTAAGTGCAACAAATGCAACTTCCACCACAACGGCCCCTGCCGTGAAATGCAGTGTTCCAACTATGACAAGAAAGGACACACTGTTCGCTTCTGTAGGTCTCCGGCAAGACCGATCACTCAAGTCTCTGGCTCAGGCGCGAGCCCAACCTGCTATGGATGTGGTGAAACAGGCCACTTCAAGAGGGACTGTCCCAAAGCAAAGAATGCAATTGGTCAGGGAGAGTACTGGCAATAAGCCATGGTGAAGCAGTTGCTGACCCAACGGTAGTGACTGGTACGTTCCTCCTCGATAACTCCTATGCATGCATTCTATTCGATAGTGTAGCGGAGCGAAGCTTCATAAACCATAAATTTTCTCGCATGCTTAATCAACCACCGCACGCACTCAAAGAACTATTCACAATAGAAATGGCTAATGGAAAAACTGAAAGTACGAATAGCATATACTTAGGTTGTACCCTAACTCTAGATAACCATTCATTCCCAATCGACCTCATGTCGGTCTCAATTAAAAGCTTCGACGTTATCATCGGCATGGATTGGTTAAGTCTTCATCGCGCCGACATCATGTGCTTCGAGAAAGCAGTCTGTCTAAACCATCCGTCTAATGAAACTCTTATAGTATACAGCGACAAACCTGGTACGAGTCTTCGTATTATATCAAGTATTCAAGCACAGAAGTATCTGCGTAAAGAATACCATGCATTCCTTGTTCACGTCGTCGACACAAGCCTCGAAACGAAAGAACTAAAGAACATCCCAGTAGTGAGCGACTTCCCCGACATTTTCCTAGAAGAACTACCTGGGTTACCTCCGCAACGACAGGTCGAGTTCAGAATCGACTTAGTCCCAGGAGCCACCCCAGTAGCCAAGTCGCCCTACCGATTAGCACCAGCAGAGATGCAGGAATTATCTGGTCAACTTAACGAACTGCTCAGCAAGGCTTCATAAGACCAAGCTTCTCGCCTTGGGGAGCACCGGTTTTGTTCGTTAAGAAGAAAGATGGATCATTTCGTATGTGTATCGACTACAGAGAACTCAACAAACTGACGGTCAAAAATCGTTACCCTCTGCCTCGCATAGACGATCTATTTGACCAACTGCAAGGGGCGAACTACTTTTCCAAAATTGATCTGAGATCTGGATATCACCAGTTACGAGTGCTAGAGGAAGATGTTCCGAAGACAGCCTTCCGAACTCGTTACGGACACTACGAGTTCGTGGTGATGCCATTCGGATTGACCAATGCGCCCGTAGTTTTCATGGATCTGATGAATCGAGTATGCCGACCTTACTTGGATCAGTTCGTAATTGTTTTCATTGACGACATCCTGATCTACTCCCGAAGTAAGGAAGAGCATGGCGATCACCTGCGACAAGTTCTAGGAACATTGCGAAAGGAGAAACTTTATGCAAAGTTCTCGAAATGTGAATTTTGGATCCGAAGAGTCGAATTCCTAGGACACGTGGTAAGCGAAGAGGGAATCCACGTGGACCCGTCCAAAATTAAAGCCATAGAGAACTGGTCAGCACCAAAGACGCCTACAGAAATTCGTCAATTTTTAGGCCTTGCTGGCTACTACCGCAGGTTCATACAGAACTTCTCCAGTATTGCGAAACCTCTTACAACACTGACCCAGAAGGGCGTGGCCTTTGACTGGGGAGAGAAATAGGAAAGTGCATTTCAAACGCTCAAGCGAGCCTTGTGCACCGCGCCAATACTATCCCTTCCCGAAGGAATAGAAGACTTCGTAGTCTATTGCGATGCATCGAATCAAGGGCTCGGTTGTGTCTTGATGCAACGAGGTAAGGTCATCGCCTACGCCTCAAGACAGTTGAAGACACACGAGGTTAACTACACCACACATGATCTTGAGCTGGGGGCAGTTGTGTTTGCCCTAAAGATCTGGAGACATTACTTGTACGGTACGAAAAGCACTGTCTTTACCGGCCACACGAGTTTACAACACATTTTCGATCAGAAAGAGCTCAACATGCGTCAACGACGGTGGGTTGAACTACTCAATGACTACGAATGCGACATTCGTTATCATCCGGGTAAAGCCAACGTAGTAGCATACGCCCTAAGTCGGAAGGAATATTCTGGTCGAAGAGTCAAGTCGTTGACAATGACTATCCATTCGCACTTGTCTAAACAAATTCAGGCGGCTCAACTTGAAGCCATGAAACCTGAAAATGTGACGAGTGAATCCCTTAGAGGAATGGACAAGAATTTAGAAGCCAAGGGTGACGGAGCCTTATACTTCATGGACCGGATCTGGACCCGAAGCACGGTGGTTTCCGAGACTTGGTCATGACCGAGGCGCACAACACTCGGTATTCCGTCCACCCAGGTTCAGATAAGATGTATCTGGATCTTAAAAAGCTATACTGGTGGCCTAATATGAAAGCAGAGATTGCTACCTTCGTAAGTAAATGCCTTACTTGCGCAAAGGTGAAGGTCGAGTACCAGAAGCCCTCTAGTTTATTGCAACAACCAGAGATTCCAAAATGGAAGTGGGAGCGGATCACTATGGATTTCATAACCAAGTTGCCCAAGACAACGGGTGGACTTGATACCATATGGGTCATCGTCGATAGATTGACCAAGTCTGGGCACTTCCTGCCTATCAAAGAAACTGACAAGATGGAGAAACTTACGAGAACATACATTAGGGAAATCGTACGGCTACATGGTGTACCTATGTCCATTATCTCCGATAGATGTAGTAGGTTCACCTCAAGATTCTGGCAATCGTTGCAACATTCCCTAGGAACAAGGCTAGACATGAGCACAGCCTACCATCCACAGACAGACGGACAGAGTGAGAGGACCATCCAAACATTAGAAGATATGCTGAGAGCCTGTGTGATTGACTTTGGGAAGGCATGGGATACACATTTACCCCTTGTCAAGTTTTCCTACAACAACAGTTATCACACGAGCATCAAGGCTGCTCCATTTGAAGCCCTCTATGGCCAAAAGTGCAGATCCCCTCTGTGCTGGGCTGAGGTGGGTGATACCCAATTAGCTAAGGGTCGAGCTTTTGACAGCACTCTCACCGGTCCGGAAATCATTCGGGAAACAACGGAGAAAATCGTTCAGATCCGCGAATGATTGAAAGCCTCCGGAGACCGACAGAAAAGCTACGCCGATAAACGTAGGAAACCGTTGGAATGCCTGGTGGGCGACCGTGTTTTATTAAAGGTCTCACCCTGGAAGGGCTTGATACGCTTCGGAAAGCGTGGAAAGTTAAATCCAAGGTACATTGGGCCTTTCGAGATTCTCACAAGAATCGGCCCAGTTGCTTACAAACTCAATCTACCGAACGAACTTCGTAACATACATTCTACCTTCCACGTTTCCAACTTGAAAAAGTGTCTATCCGATGAGACTCTTGTAATCCCACTTGACGAGATCGAAATCAACGAGAGCCTCAACTTCGTGGAAGCACCTGTAGAAGTCATGGACCGTGAGGTCAAACAGACGAAGCAAAGTCGTATCCCGATTGTGAAGATTCGTTGGAACGCCAAGCGCGGGCCAGAATTCACTTAGGAACGAGAGGATCAGATGAAACTGAAATATCCTCATCTTTTTACTTAGTTATTTGTAATAATCTAGTAGCTTAAACTCAAATTTCGGGACGAAATTCCCTTAACAGGGGGATGATGTGACAACCCGAAAAACTTCTCGCATGCACTCTTCAATTCTTTCCAATATTATACTTATTTTACTATATGGCAATACCCCCTTTAAAGTCTAATGAAGCATTAAATGTGATATAATCAGGGTAGGAGTGTTAAAAAGGGGCTAACTCAAAGTGTAGGGATCAAAACCGGGCCAAACACTCCAACACATGGAGTGTGCGGCCATACACTTGAGTGTGCGACCACACACTCTTGTTTGCGGCCTCACACCCTCCCAACCGCACACTCCCCACATATATACCACCCTTGAATCATTTTTACACATTTCCTTCATTTCTTCAAACATAGAACACGAAAATCCTCTCAAGTATCATCCATTCTCCTTGAAGATCTTCATAAAAGGTACCAAGAACACCAAGATCTTCATCTGGCAGCACACGTGCCAGCACACACCACCTGGCAGCACACATGGCTGCACACAGGGCCGCACACATGTGCTGGCAGCACACTAGGCTGCACACCTGGCCGCACACACACATATAGTGTGTATTTTGGCCATACACTCTCTTGTATAGCCTTATAAACCCATATACAATCATATATGATTATAACACTTCATTATAAGTGTTTATTAGTCCCTAAGGTGGTCCCAAAATCATCAATTAGTAGTTCATAACACTAATTTAATCCATATATGTGCCTATATATGCTAAACAGGATGCACGCGTGTACTCAAGTCACCACTTGACACGTAGCACCAAATCCAACATTGTCATCAGAACCACTCACTACAGGTGAGTTCATACCCCTTTAATTTACCTTTGAAATACTTTTAAATGTTTTAAATGCTTTTATGGGGGGAATACAAGTTGAATACTTATAGTTATTACATCAATCACATGTGATTAATAGCTACAAAACCAATGATTTCATCACTGTATCAAAATGTTTATCAATCTGTTTTACTTCAAAATGTTTTACAAACTCTTTTACTTGTCAAATACTTTTATTTAAACTTTATTATACTTCTTATAAATTGTGTGTCCATATATGCATAGATGTATAAGAAATGTTTAAAAGGCTTAGGAAGGCCATCCGCCCTATTTCCTTTTCCTCGATTTGGATGTGGTCTGGTGGGATGTCGGGTAGCTGTCCGAGGGTCGTTTCAATATTAAATATATATTATATGTGCATATATAGACATAAAAGTACTTCCATATTCATGCGTATCAATTACATCATTAGTAAGTTACCATCGGGGTAACACAGGATCATACTTCTACAAATTCTGGATCAATGAGTCAGTTCATTCATGAGTCAATACTTATTAACTATGAGAACATATACATTGCATTACTATGAGAACATTTACAACCTATACTAGAAAGGGAGAATACACAACTATACTAGTAAGAGAACATATACAACGATACCAGAACAAGTAACATTACATTACCTACACATGAATACATTTACAATTGTGATCCACTGTATCGGGCATGCCTTAAATGTCATAGCCCGAGTTGTAACCAGAATCTCTTGGAGGGAGAGCGTGAGTTTGCGTATAGATCTATACTGGATTGACTATCCTACACATTGCTGCTAGCTACAGCCGGACCTGCAGGTCTGCGGGTGCCAAACGTCATACCTTTTTACGACCTACATTTGTCGTTGTTACTCAGTCGATAGTATGGTACAATTAAATCACATAATACCTTAATATAAATTTGGTTTAAGGTAGTTAGTACAGCAGTAGTTCCTATAATACAACACTATAGTACTACATTAATTTACCCATTACATACATTTAGTGATTATTTCACTTAAACATTAATGTACAAACTACATTTTGTTAATGATAGTTACACTTGGGAAATTACACACTTTTGCAACAAACGAGCATACAAACCAGTTAATCCTTGGTAGAAGGCTACTTTAATAGAAAATATAGGTTTTTCTGAGAGATTCAAGCTTTTACAAACACTTACATACATTTTACAAACTTACACTTGAGACATGTTGAAACGTTTTGATAACAAACACCGACACTAAAATACTTATGAACTCACCAGCTTAATGTTGTTAAACTCTTTCAAAATAACTTGTATTCTCAGGTCATCAGTAGACAGGTACCGAGACCAGCTTTTGAGAAGATGGAGCGCATTCAGGACTCATCTCTTTATTTTGACTTACATTATTTTTGGTGTCTATAACTGTATAGAACACACTTGTATTAAAATTATACATTTAATGCAATGGATGATGTTGTTTGCTTGTTTACTTTTACCGTGTTGTGATACTTTACATGACGTCCTCCGCCCCAGAATGTTTCCGCCGTTCTTGGTTTTGGGGTATGACAAAGTCTAAAATAAGTGAGGGAGATTTGTAACACCTGGTTCCTAGTATGTATTTTAATCTATATATTTTTGGCATTTTAGCTAGGACTCGGCGAGTTGTAGGCCCAACTCGCCGAGTAGAGACGAGATATTGAGCACGTTTAAGTTGGCAACTCAGCGATTCCATACCCTGGACTCGACGAGTCCGGCAGTCTGGAAGAAACCCTAGATCCGTGGGTTTTGCACCCTATTTAAACCATGTTATGAGCCCCAAGCAAACCCTAACCATTCCTTGAGCATTTTGAGCATTTCTTGTGTGAATTTTGAAGTTTTGAAGAGAAGAAGGAAGCTAGATCCAAGGGAGTAGAAGGAGATCCGAGATCTTGCACCCACTACAGAGTTTATTGAGGTAATAATCGTATTCTTTATGTTTCTATGATTGATTCTCCATTATAAGCACATTTAGGCCATTTTATCCATTTCTTAGCTTTTTTATAGTAGAGAGATCACATTGGGTTGATTATCCTTCGGATCTAGCCATGTTTCACTCCCAAAAGCGTAGATCTAACACCTTTATGGAGCCATTTTGCATATAGCCCTAGATCTACTCTTTTAAGTGCCTTTTGAGCCTTTAAATCCCTTTTCATGCATATGTACACGTAAAGTTGGAAACTTTACGTGGTAAACAAGCCTTAGGAACCCAGATCTATAAATTGTATGCAGTGGTTTTGAGTAGAATCGATTGTATAGAAGTTGCATGCAACCGACTCGGCGAGTCGTTCTTCAGACTCGGCGAGTCGGGTTGCGAGTCCTCGAGTTTTCCCCCTTCTATGTATTATACCGAGTGGAACCAGTGAGTTTTAGGTGGACTCGGTGAGTCGGAGATCAGACTCATCCATGGAGGGACTCGGCGAGTCAATGCCCTGACTCGGCGAGTCCAAGGCAATCTTCATACCTCAAGAACATACTTGGCGAGTTGTTCATACAAATCAGTGAGTCGCAGTTGGAGTGTTCATATGATGAAGCAGAACTCGACGAGTTGTTCATACAACTCGGCGAGTTGGATGCAAATTGACTAAGTGTTTGTATCAAAGAGGAACTCGTCGAGTCTATGCCAAACTCGACGAGTAGTAGCGAGCAGAATTGAGAAATGAGAGTAGGGACTCGACGAGTTGGTGGCCCAACTCGATGAGTCAGGTCAACTGTATGTTGACTTTGACCAAGAGGTTGACTATTACCAGGCGTAAAATAGTCATTTTATCCTCAGTATAGTTATCGGTATTTGATTGAGTGTACTTATGGAAATTGTAGCCGGGGTGAAACCGGAGCAGCAGCAGATAGATTCCAGAGCAGTTCATTCAGCAGCTAGGCTACAAGGTGAGTCTTCCTTCCAGTAGGAACAGGTCTACGGCCATAATGTTGGCCCGTTTAGTTAGCAGTAGTTCCGGACCTCGGTCCGATGCAGTAGTTAGATTGGTTGATATCTTTGTGATTCAAGCATGTTTTGTATTATGTGTTTAGGACTTCAGTCTGATGCAGTATGCAGTATATGTGCTTACGCTAGATGATATGTTTATGCTATGCCATGTTATGCTCAGTCAGTTTCCGGACTTTGGTCCAATGCAGGGGACAAGGTCCCAGTCAGTTCCAGATTTCGGTCCGATGCAGTTAGTTCCGGACTTCGGTCCGATGCAGTTTCTGGGCTTCGGTCCGATGTAGTGGGCAAGGCCCTAGTTAGTTCCGGACTTCGATCCGATGCAGTTTCTGGACTTGGGTTCGATGCAGTGGGCAAGGCCCAGTATGTGTTTATATGTTATTGTATGGTATGTGGTAGTTTGGGGAGCTCACTAAGCTTTGTGCTTACAGTTTCAGTTTTGGTTTAAGGTACTTCCGCAAGTAAAGGGAAGAGCTCGGAATGATGGCATCGCACACACCACAGCTTCAATTTTTGTCTTGGGAGTTGATTTAGCTTTTCATTGACATGATTTGATACAGTCTTGATACAGTTTTCTTGTGATACTTTGTTATGGTTATGATACATTGACGTATGGGTTTTATTTTATGGTATTGATCTAATGATTTTAGTAATGATTAAACAAAAATTTTTGGGTCGTATTTTGGGATGTTATAGCTGGCAGCAGACGTCTCGTCCATGGAAGAGGATAGGATCGACCTCATGACGTGAGCAAGCCCATGCTCACGACGTGAGACCCAAAAATCAGCCTATAAATAGAACCCAAGAGGTTCCGAGTTTAGTTGCTCAAATCTATTCACTCTCCTACTTCTACTCTTTGTTAAGCCCCTCTAAACAACCCCGAAGCCCCGGTAACACTCCTGGAACACGACGCGAGTCCCGACGCCCTCAAGATTTCCGAGAAATCGACTTCTTTCTAGTCGAAGTCTTGCACGAGTCAAGTCTCGTCTTCTTTAAACCGCCACATCTACCAAGTGAGTTCATACCCCCATTTCTACGCTTTTAATGTTTTATAAATGTTTTGAACATATTACGGGGGAGAATACAAGTAAACACCCGGTTAAATCCGAGTGCAAATATGGAAACTTCTGCTATGCTTTGCATGTGATTATCTTATCTACAAAAATGGAATTGTTAAGCACGCAAAACACATTTTACATGGTCTTATCCTTATAGGATGAAACAAAACTATACAATTACGATTCTCATCTATACAAATGCATTATATCAAGGGTAACCACTCTTGTTAAACTATTTTATGCATTCAAGAAAACACGAATTATGCCTTTGTTAACATTGTTAAAAAGGATAATCATTTCATACAAACTCATCATTTTCAATACGCGACTTAGTTGAGAATCCATGAGACGATTCGCCTTTACTCTAACTTTTGTTAAAGATACCAACAAAAGTCCTGTTTATAACCAGAATCTCCCGTTTGCAGAACGTGATAAGTGTGTATAGATCTATACGGGACTAATGATCCAACATCCTGACTGTTAGCTACAGTCTTTTGGGTGACAAGTGTCATAACATTTCGACGCCTGAAGAACGTCGCCACAAGAAAAACTATGATAGTATGGTTATAACAACTCACCGGATAGACAATTATTATGGTATTATGATTTCGGTGGAAAGTAACTATTAATGTTATTTTTCATATTTTTCAAGCTCGATCTTCATATAGTTAATTATATAAAACTATACCTCTATCTTTTTAAGCATGTTATAGTTGCTTACATTTTACGGTCTTGGACATTTAAGACTGCTATTCACAATTGGAAAATAAGGGATTTTCCTGGTTCGACTATTTACAATTCATACAACGATCTTTCATACTCATTGCATACATTTATAAGAAAATAAGGGATTTTCTGGAAAACAAGCACGGACTTTCGAATGGCATACATTTTCTCAAAACTCTACTTATGAACTCACCAACTTAATTTTTGACACTTTTTCTTGAAATAACTTGTATTCTCAAGAAACCGCTAAGCAAGGTTAGCAACTACTTTTGGAGATTTACGCTCTGGCGTTAATAACCTCTTTTGAAGCATGATTTTGTAATTTACTTTTCAACACATCACAAATTGCAATCATGTAAACCTTTTGAAATATATATATTTGGTGGTGTGTACTTTCCTTACTATGCAATTGTTATGATACTGAATATGACGTCCTCCGCCCCGAACGTTTCCGCCGTTCTAGTTTGGGGGTGTGACAATATATTTCAAAACTTTTCAATATGAAAACAGTTCAGGTCTATACCTTTTGAAGGACCACTCGCACACGTTCATACGATTTTCCTACAAATTATGGTGATTTTTACAAAACTGTCTATCATTTCAAAACATTTTCGGACCAGTATGTAAAAATGAACATTTGCACTCTGGTTAGGAACCACTTAAGGTCAGGGGAAAATATTATGGACAAAATATACTCATTTTCTAATCCCTAAGAGTTTATGAATCCAAATTTTGATTTACGATGATTTTTCTTTACTTTTCCTAAAAACATGGACAGAAAAGTCAAAAACTAGAAATTGTCTGTATCGTACTAAATGTTTTTATACTTGTGTTAGATGTAAGTTTTAATGATATATTCATTTAAAAATATCTAGACAAGATATTTACTATGTATTTATATCAATGATTATATAAGTATTTTCAATAAACAAACAATATAAACTATAATAGGTATAGTTTGGGGAACATTCACGTTATTTTACTCTTTTGGGTCAAATGAATAATTATATAAAAATATGATTATTTTATACCTTGTGAATACTATAAAAGGATAATACAAACGATAACAAGGAAAAGATAACTTCAACACACTTTATGCATTGATTCGAGAGACTACTAGTGCACCCATTCGAAACTTGTATTGAACATGGTGGATTATGCATTGATTCAAAATATTTGATCAATAAGGCTCAGACCGAGGCGTTCAAGGAAAAAATCGGAAGAGCAAGAGGATTGTAGGACCAATTTCGGGCTTCGATGTAGATAGTCGTAGTTTGTTAATGTTGCAAAGAAGATGTAACACCCGTCTCCTAGAATGGATCAGTGTATGGCATAAATGAGTCAAAGGCATGGTTTTGGGGAAAAACCATATGTCACGACGTGACCATAGGGAGGTCACGACGTAACGTGCCAAATATGAAAACACGTTTCTAAATGGATATCACGACATAACAAAGGTATTGTCACGACGTGACCATAGTTGTAGCCCAATCCCATGATGTTTTAGGGTTTCCTCAGTATTAAAACCTCTAACCTCATATTTAGGTCATCATATACGACCTCTGTCACGCTCTAGAACCTTAAAGAAAACCCTAATACCCTCGTCTTCATTTATGAGCTTACCCTTCGTGATTTGGTGCACTTGGAAGGAAAAAGAAGGCCCTTATGGTATAGAGAACCTCTTGACAGGCTTGGAGTTTCCATTTGAGCCATTTCTGGACCATTGTAAGTGTTCAAGATCCAAACATCATGTTGATAGCTTCTAGATCCAGGCTTCTTGTCCCTTTTCTTCATGTTGTGGAAGATTTGATGGAAGGACTCCATAAAGTTAGCAACCTTATGGGTCGTTTAGGTCCCTTCAGGGTTGTATATGTTGGATCTAGAGTTTGGCTAAGTTTTGAAGACATTCATGTGATTATTGATTCATTTTTCATCATTTTGACCTAATATGAGATCAAGACATGCATCTCTATAAAGCACCGATTTTTAGAATGTTTTTGGAGTAAGAAGGCCCTGCAGAAAGTTGGATTGGAAGGCTTAAAGGATTAAGGGTCAAATGCATTAAGTTGTCCGAAAATGCAGTAGTCACAACATGACCATATGGAGGTCACAACGTGACGATGAGATTTCCAGATTGTTTTGGGTAGACTCTGTCATGACATATGAGCATGGCCATAACGACGTGAAAATGGTTTTTATTGCGACTGAGTTTTTCGTAAGTAGAGTTTTGGATCGGGGCTAAGTTTGTTAGCCACAACGTGACCATGGGTTGGCTACAATGTGAGATCAACTGTTAGTGATGTTAACTATCAACTTTGGCTGTTAACCTTGACTGTTAACTTTTGGCATGGGTTGACTTTGGGCTAAATTTCTAGTTTTAGAAGGTATACTAAGAGTTTACCTTGTGTGGTTCATTAGGAGGTGTATAACACCTGTTCGTTGGTTGTGAGAGCTGTTAGTTGTTGACTACATCGACAATGTGAGTTTTCTCACTATACTATGTAAGTTGCTAGATTGTCTTTGTGATTCTTGCATGAAAGATTATGGATGGATCACAACACCTGTATGAAAGACTATGGTTGGATCACAGCACATGTATAAAAGACTATGGTTGGATCACAAAACTTGTATGAAAGGTTGTGGTTGGATCACAACACTTTTTTGACTTTATGACTTGCGTGGAAGACCATGGTTGGATCATGACAGAAAGGTTACGACTAGACTATAATCTGGGCGTGATTGTAAGACTATGGTTGTATTATAGCATTCACGTAGGGCTCGGCCCACTGATATGTATGGTATGTTGTATTTTGGGGAACTTGTTAAGCTTTGTGCTTATGGTTTTATAGTTTAAACATTTTCAGGTACTTCCAGTTCCAAAGGGAAGGTCCGGCTTGACTGCACAACATCCCCCGATGGCTTTTCTGCACTAATTGTTATTGTTTTAATATGATGTTGGAATGATACATTTTACTCTTATTGGTTTTGAAACGAATGTTTGTATGGATTTGACAGTTTAAAAATGAAAATTTTATTGGTATTTTTGGGATGTTACAAGTTGGTATCAGAGCCTTGGTTTGAGGGACTCGGGCGCACTCTTGGGTGTGTCTGAACTCAAACTGAGGAATTGATAATCTTTTTGAAAAAAAAAATCTAAAAATATTTTGACAAAGAAACGGGTGTAATGTGTGCAATCACCCGAGCTCAAGTAAGTGATTCCCAAAATACCAATACATGAGCATTATGCATTTATGTGAATTGCATGTTAGGATAGGGCTAAGGATACCTTCAGGAATTAGATGAGAGAATTGCTTGATTTATGATGTGTTGTAGCCTAGGAGGAATTGGGTGTTATGTATTACTTGGAATCAATATTGGCAAAGTTAATTGCTAAGCATATGTTTAAAAATTGTATATGATTAGGATCATATAGCCTTAGAATGATTGATTTAACCTTATTTTATTTTCCTTTTCGGGTTGTGGGTTTAAGGTAGAATCATTTATTCGACAATTTATCTGATCCCATATTGTGTACAGTTTTCATGCGTAAGGCAACGAAAGGTTTGGTAGAGGTTCCTAGTATGTCAGAAGCAAGTAAGATGAGTATTCTTAGGAGAGCCTAGAGAGTGTTATAGAGGGATATGTATGCTTCTTAGCATAGGGCTTATGTGAGTTGTTATGGTGAAATAACTTAGCAGATTCGGGATGATTCTTGAAGAAAGTACGGATAGGTGCGGAAGGTAGTATTGAGCCCGTACTACTGAAAGCACATGATTCATACTCAAATCAACGAGACTCACGAGGATTCTAAGAAGCTTGTATAATGAGGTATTCTTCGAGTATGCTTTGATTAGGTTGTATGGTTGCCTTTCAGTATGGCGAGGAGCAATCATGGAGGAGGTTCTAGTGCATGTTCAAGCTTTGGTGCTGAGTCGATTGATGAGAGGATACGCAAGTTGGTTGCGCCTAAGATCGCTCGCAGTATTATGGATGTGACCCCTGTGATGCTTGGTACCATCAAGGAGGGGATAATGGAGCTTCTGGATGATCTCTTGGGGGCCTTTTGTGCCAAGATTGTGGCTGGTCAGTTGGGGGCATGAACTCTCTATTTTTGGGAGTAGAATACATGTAGAGGGCCAGAATTCTTCGGGAAGAAGGACCCTGTTGCTAGCCGACGATGGATCACTGACATGGAGAATGCTCAGTGGACGAGTTTTTTCCACGAGGGGTCAAAGGTGGGATTTTCATCTTTCCTTCTGAGGGATTGAGCTCGCAACTGGTGGTATGAGATTAGTCATATATTAGGATCTAAGCTCGTAGCGGCCATGTCTTGGAATGAGTTTGTGACAAGATTCAGAGTTGAATTCACACCTGCTTTAGAGATGCAGCAGTTGGCAAGGGAGTTTTAGGACCTTCTCCAGACGATGGAAACTAAGGTGAAGATCACTGCCAAGTTCAGGAAGAGGGTTTTACCTGTTCCACGGTACGATGCAGATGAGGAGATGAAGAATACGAGGTACCATGATATGTTGAGGGATGATATCCAGGAGTATATGAGCCTATCGAGTTGCAAGACCTTGGAGGATATGATTGCCAGAGCTCAGGAGCGAGGGGTTGAGTTAGAGATTCGGACGAAGCAGAAGCTAGTTTCGGTTCAGACAACAGTGGGTTCAGCGAAGAAGACCAAGACCTTCGATTCATGAGCTAGAGGTCAGCAAAGTCGGGGCCATTGCGGAAAGCCCGGGAACCGCATGATGGAATGTATCGATCAAGAGGTATGGGTTGCTACAAGTGTGGCGAGATTGGTCATATCAACTAGGAGTGTCCTCGGGGATCGAGTCCGATTTGTTTTCACTACAACCAGATGGGCCACAAGAAGGCCGACTTCCCGAGATTGACAAGTGGTGAGGATTACGGATTGTCATGAGGGCAGGGCGGGGTCTTTGGTGTTGAGGAGTCGAGCGTTTCAGATGACGGCCAAGAAGGCCTGAGTAAAATCTATATGACGACGAAAGTCATTCCTACATTAAGTCTGTTGGTAAAATCTATACCCACAGTAATCATATTTATATGACCACGAAAGTCATTCCTACATTAAGTCTGAAAATTTTTTATAAGTTTAGTGGGTAAACATAATTTCCTATAGTGTTTTCTTACTTGATGGAAGAGGCTATATCGGTATTCATTTTTTGTTTGAGATATGTTTTGCTAGTTTAATGATGCATCTATGTAGCTTTGTTATGTTGGTGATATTCTTTTTAAAGTAAATGTGGAGACTTGTAAAAGTATATGCCTTCAAATACAAATCCATATAAATGGGACTTAATCAAGTCACATTGTTTGGAACTCAAATCTTTAAGTGTGGCCATGACTACAAATTCAGACACGATCCAATGACTGTTTGTGTTCCATGGCGAGCACTATTTTGTCCTTTTCCATTGATAATTCATCATTGATTAGTGTATCTCTCTTGATGGCCTCCTCTAGTGTCTACCCATGTTCTTTTTTCTACTTCAGATTTCCAACAACCTTGGTGTTAGCTTGTCTTATATATTCACATTTATATATTGATTTTAACGTTGTTTGTTGATTACCATGAGATATCCGCATTAGTATCAAAACATTAATCGTTTTAATATGGACAATCATTGTGATATTGGACCTTCAACCTTGTTTGACTTTGTTAAACATTGTATTTGGAATTGGAAGTATTTGGTGTTTCCTTGGTTTATTCACAGGTTTGAAGGGTTATTTGGTCAAACTATGATTCCTAACAAAATCTCAAGTCACAGAAAAGGCCAAATGAAAGCACACTAAATCAATTGTCTTAAAAAAAAACTGAAATTTCAACCTTATATGTATTACAAATAAATTAGGGAAAATAAAGAAACATCTTCCCAAAATGTCAATTACTTTCACAATTCAAATCTCTAATAAGCATCTATACAATTGTCCAGAGTGAGGAAATATACAATGGATATATATGTGTAACTAATCATGCTAAGAATCATCTGATAATAGTAATCTCACAAGCACTTATACATGTCTACAATACATCTATAGGAATCAACTAAGCTTAATGAATAGAAAAATACACAAGAAAGTTAAGAAATTGTTGTTTTATTACATAAGAAATGGTACATTGATGTCACATCTATTTTGAACCAATATCAAATAAATTGACATCTTTAATTACTTACAGACTGGTCTTTAAAAATTATTCTATAAATCTAAACAAAATACCAACTATATATGCTTTCATATTTACATCAAATCAAGATCAGTGTATGTGTGTTGTGTACACTTCTTTGCTTACACTAAAAAGTTTTATTATACCAAAAAATCAGATAACAATTGGGGTTCTTCACCAAACCTATATTGGTCTGACATATCTGTATGCCTATGTGTTGGAGACCTGTTGACTTCTATCTCACTGAAAAAGTCAGGATTTTGACTTAAATCTTGACCCAATTCCAATTCTTTCTCTTTATCTTCTGAAGATGATGAGTTATTGTTTGCTCCTTTGAGTGCATGTTCTTGTGATGATGTGCAATTGCCAAATTCTTCTTTGTATATATCTTCAATCATGGGTTTCCAGAGACGTACACGTGCATTGATGAACCAATTTGCAATCTAATAAAAAAATTCGGGAACTTTGTATTAATTTGTACCCCAACAACATACCAAATTTGAATTTAAGAGTAACAAGTTAAGAATTAGGAAAGAATAAACTCTAGACATTTTAAATCTTTATTTACCTGGCTTCGAGTGAGTCCAGTTTGTTTTGCTAGCATGATTTTCTCCGAATCTTTTGGGTAACTGGAAAATATTATTAACATTAGAATAAAAAGAATCAAGACAGGAAAAAAAATGTGAAAACTTGAAGGATGTAATTAGAAAAGGTGACAGAAAGAAGAGAATAAATATAACAGGTTGTACTGTGTTTTGATATGTATTGGACTGTAGGACTGGAACTGATGTCAATGAGACAAAAATTGTAACTTTTGTCTCACTCAAAAAGGTGGGGCACAGACTCGCTCTCGATCTCTCATCTGTATAAAAGATGTGAATGTCTGTCATCCTCATCTGCAAAAATAACCCTAAAAAGTTTGTCCAGTCTCATCCAGTCCTGTCCTATATAACTAACAGACACAGCCTACGGCTGTGTAACATGTGTCTGTTACACAGGACTGGACCAGACTGAACAAGCTTTCTAGGGCTATTTTTGATGATGTGGATGACAGGCATTCACATCTTTTGTACAGATGAGAGATCAAGAGCGAGTCTGTGCCCCACCTTTTTGAGTGAGACAAAAGTTACAATTTTTGTCTTATTGACATCAGTTCCAGTCCCACAGTCCAATGCATGTCAAACACAGTGCAACCAGTTCTGTCCTGCGTAACAAAAAAGGTGGAATAAAAGGACATACGGGTTAAGAAAATGTTCAAACAGCCAAGCGCGAAGAATCGAGACAGATCCTTCCGGAAGCCCTCTTTGTGGCCTCCAAGAATGACGAGTCACACCAAGCTGCTGAAGTGTTCTCTGTTGCCTGAGTTGCTTTTCCACGTTCCTTAAACGTGGCAACACTCTGTCCACCGAATCATCTTGTTCTCCTAACCGCTGACGTGTCACTTGAATTTGTCCATTAATGGCATCACGTAAGCACCGAAAATGGCAAGAAATTGTTCGATGTGCAAGTGTTGTGTATGTCCTTGCAGCCCCACACCCAGACACCACATCCAATGCTGCTTCAACAATTTGCAATTGTTGGCAATACTCTCTGTATTTCCTATCCACCTATACTCAAAAACGAAAGATTTTATTAAAAAAATATATTCAAGGGTAAAAAGGTAAAAAGGGTATTCTTGAAAGATGAAAGTAGTTACCTCGTCTAAGAAAGAAAACAATCTCGTGACCTTATTTTGAAGATCTTGTTTCTCAGAAGCCGAGAGTTCACCGGAGGAAGTAGTAGTGGATTCGTGAGGGGTAAATTTGGAATTTTTTTTATCGTCTACACGAAGGGTATGTAGATTGCTAAGTTTGTTAATCTTTAGCTGTCTTAAAGCTTCACGAAGATTTGCTACTTCTTCAAGCAATTCCTGTGATGGTTTTAGATATTTTGAATCCAAGATTCTACCACTTACAAGTCCATATGAAACATCATATGTATCAGAAACAGAACATTGACCGTTTTTTCCAACCAAGTCAAAGGACAAATAGTCAACATTTTCTACTTTATGGGTTTGAGAACCATGAGAGCCATGATCATGAGGATCTTGAAGATGGGTGTTCAAGTAATTGTATTGAAAGGAAGGTAAATCCATGGAGGAAGAAGGGATTTGCATTCCTAAGCTGAGTGATAATTCTTGATACTGTAAGTTTCTTTCATCATCTGAAGTGTTATGATCTTTGACTTGTGAAAGGATTTGAGGATTCGGTTGCATGTTTCCAGATAAAAGTTGTAAGAAAGAGTTGTCAGTGGATGTTTGGTTTTGATACATCATATCTACAGGTGGACATGGTGATTCTTGATATGAATCGTATGAGCTTTGAAACACATCTCTTTGATGATTGTTTGAAGGAGGATAATAAGTAGCCATCTTGATTCCTTTAAAACCCAATCACTATCAAAAAGATCTTCAAAAATGATTACTTTAGAAGGTGATATGATGCCTGATATATCAAGAAACACAAAAAAAAAAATTAAAAAAAGAAAAACAGAACAGGTAGTACTTAATTTGTTTCTTGAGATTCTATGGTGAGAATTGAGAAATA
This sequence comes from Lactuca sativa, assembly GCF_002870075.4. Lineage (NCBI taxonomy): Eukaryota > Viridiplantae > Streptophyta > Magnoliopsida > Asterales > Asteraceae > Lactuca > Lactuca sativa. The sequence goes on along the minus strand of NC_056626.2, from coordinate 221,185,768 downwards.
TTAGTAAACAAAGTATTGTAAGACCTAATTAATGGCATAACTGAAAGCACATGGTGTGATTTGTTATGCGGATTCCACCACTAAAAGGAAATCCCAAAAAGGGGATTACAGATTACTTTCCGATTTTCCATACATATAAAGAGTTTTTGTTTTCTTCTCAGAATTTCATTGAGACATAACATCAAACACTTACTGTGCATCAAAAAAATACATGAGCAGTGAGAGGGAGAAAGGGGAGATGTATGAAGGAGTGATCTAGAGAAAACATGAAGACAGAACCAAAGCGAGTGAACGAAAATCTTCCTAAAAGGGAGACAAAAATTGGATATGAACAAGGAGAAAATATGATAATTGATAATTCCCCACAATATAGTATTCGATTAAAGTAATTAAAGAAAACAAACACACACAACTAACCCTCCTTATCATTGAACAATGACCCCCTCTCGAGATTAAACAAAGCAATAATTGGAGGACAAGCAAACAAAAACAAGATTATACATTTATACATATATAAATATAATTAATCAAAATCAAAAGCTCCGTAGTTGCGCAAACACCCAATTCATTAAACTAATCAAAAGAAACACCAGCAAAAGAAACAAACTAACCCGTGGTTTTCACGTGCGGACAAAGTTGAAGATTTTAAATGATTCGGATGAGATTAGGGTGAAGAATAATAATAATAATAAGAAGAAGAAGAAGGTCCAAATTGAAATGGGGTTTGCTTGAATTGAGGTGTTTGTTTAGTAGCTAAAGACAATTGCTTGAAAAATGGATATTGTGAAGCTAACAACCAGTTGGTGGACCTAAACTGCATATACTTTCGTCTTCTCCGTTTTCCTGTTGTTGAGATATTGAATTAAAAATGGTTGATTTTTGAAGTCAATGATAAACACACGTCTCCAACGTGTACTACGTTTCTTTTTCATTATTATACCGCGAATCTTATATTCATCTTGGCGGCAACCAACGCCACTTATTCTTCGGAACGATTTTCAGCCGTTCGATTTACTTTTTATAATTTATATTACCACGTTAAAATAAACATGACAATTGTTTTTATACTATTTTGAAATAGAGTTTAATAAGTATATTTTTTTTTCAAATTTAGGTGGTGTATATTTTATTTTTTATTTTTTTTTCGATTTCATTCTTTTTTTTGTTCAACTTTTTCGGCTGCAATTTTTCTTTCTCTAAAGATGTTAAAATGTGAAATATATTGTTATATTATATAAAAATGCATAATTTCAAGATTGAAAAAAATAATAATAAACATGTTATCTTATATAAAATTAAGTAGCTATCTGATTGCTTATCAGGTAAGACACTGACTTCTTCAAAGTCTTGATTTCCATTTCCTCGTGTTTTTTTTTTAACATAACTCCTTCATTATGTTGTTTAAGATTTGTCTTCTTTAATGTGAATCTGAATAATACAAGGTTCATCAATTCAACTTTTATAAGAAAGAAATCAATAATTAATTTCTTGAATTTGCTCAGGATAAAAAATATTTAAAAAAACAAGTTCAGCAGTTATGGTTTTTATTTACTGTTCGGATTCCTTTGATTGCCTCTGAATCTCCCTTTTGTTTTGTTTTTTTTGTTTTTTCATCCTACTTCATGTTTGATGCCAAACTAACAACAATACCTTTTATTTTTTTTTAGTAAATTAATGAAATCGTTCCTGTGGTTTGGTCAAAATTGCACGTTTGGTCCTTAACCTTTTTTTTGCACTCGGATTATCCCTGTGGTTTGAATTTGTTGCGTTTTTTGTCCCTATGGTTTGATTTTGTTGCATTTTTCGTCCTTACATACATAAAGTTAGGGACCAAACATGCAATTTTTACCAAACCATAGGGACGAAAAACGCAACAAAATCAAACCACAGGGACGATTCGAATGGAAAAAAAAAATAAAATAAAACTTAAAGACCAAACATATAATTTTGACCAAACCATAGGGACGATTTCAATAATTTACTTTTTTTCTTTTTTTTTCATACAGTTGGTGTTTTCCAATGCTTCCAAAATGTGTTCGCTGCTTCTTCCAGCACCAACCGCATGGTACATATCAAGACCCAAAGATTTGTTGATGTGGTGAAGGTACTTATATTGAGAAGTACATAATTATAAGAGGGTATCTTTTGAGTATGCTTCTTTTTCTTTTGCGTGTTTCTTAGGATCGATCATTGTTGTAAAAAGAGAAAAATATTTAAGAGATGTGGGCCATTTTAAACATTATTGATGTACTACTCATTATGTCTTCTTCATCGCAGCCATTCTCTCCTTCTCATCGTGTGTCTATCATTTCTAATAAATGAAAGTTTTTTTGTCAGATTCTCATTTAATTCGTTAAATGTCATTTTGTGGTTATATTAAATTAAATTTTTTTCACATGTAATGGATATCAATTTCATTAATCAACTTACCTTTTAATTTCAAATTCTCAAAATTAAAGTCATTAGTTTATTTTGTTTATTTATTTAAGTTATATGTTTAAATTTAAAAGATAAAAAATGTTTTCATTAGGATCGATCATTGTTGTAAAAAGGTTTTAGACATTCAAGAATACAATAAGGAACTAGTATTCCAAGTGTCTTACTGTTGATGGTGGATACTTGTAGAAAAGATCATACACTTTGATCTTTTGTTATCTTCATCAACACCTTAAAATCAAGTGGGTTCAAAAGCTTCAAAGATTATTTCTAAAACATCATATGGTTGGTTTTATTTTATTCTAACATCTATAAATGGATTCATGATTGTTCGATTTTATTGTGAACTAAAAATAAACTTGTTATTTTTTAAGTCTTCCATTGCCGGTTTTTGTGAAAAACAAAGTTTTATTCCGTATCAAAACCCAACAGTTGCAACAATAAATGTGTAGTTATATTTTTAGGATAATTATATTATATATTATTTTTCATTTTTACTAAGTCACTTGGCATTTGACAATAACTTTTGAGACGAAATGTGGTAAATAAAACGGCATAGAAGGTAAGAATGCCAAAAATGAACGTTGTTCGAATTGAATGGGAAGTGTTTATGAGAATCGTAAGTATTTAGGATTGGGGAAGTTTTAGGAAAAATTAGACACAAATATGCATTGCGATCTTGATGTAATGGATGGGCTAACAATGGATTGTCTTGTGCGATGTTGGTGACTAGGATTTTGATGTGGTGATAATAAAATCAGTTTTGCTTGGGCAAGCGAAAGTCAAGTGTGGGGTATTTTGATATGTGCATATTTGGTTATATATTTCATGCATTATTTTAATACTTTTTGCTACATTTATGCTCATTATAGAAAAAAAAAAGGTACTTAATTTGTTTAAAATCTATTTTGTAGCAGTGAAGACATGCTCGGGATTAAAAGGAAGCTATTGTGAAGCTGGAAGCAGGAAATTAGATTGAAGTCGAAGAAGTCTTGAAACTGGAAGACCATGTCGTAGTGATCAACAACCACGCCATGGTGAATGGAGAATTCCCGATCAAATAGTAACTTGGTGGATACACGATTTTAATGAAAACCACGTCGTGGTGACGGTTGACCACGATGTGGTGGGCCAAATTTGGGTTTTATAAATAGGACGATTCCTCTCTCAAGCAGTGGATATGTTGGAAGCTATTATCGCCTTTTGGAAGCCAAAAACATTCCTTGGAGGTTCTGGAACGCAAATATCGATCTAAGGCTTGATTTTGAAGAGATCTAAAGGCAACATCATTCATAATCACTTAATTACTTTGTCTTGATCATGTTTAGCGGAGTAGATTTCGTTTTTATGAGTTTGTTTCTAGTAGCCATGGGCTAAAAACCCTAGCTTTTGTTTAGATTAGAGGATCACTATGACTATGTGTTGATTTATTGGATTATATTGTTGCTAGTTGCTTATTTGTTATGATAGCTTGTTAAAGACCCTTTTGTGTTAATGACAACTACCTTTTCTTTTTATTGCTGAGTTTTTTCTAAATTAGATGATCGTTCTTATTTGGTTAACTTGAATCTTATGAATTTATGACCATCAAAGTTATAAGACTAGTGTTTTGATATTAAACCTAGGGTTAAACAGAAGAGTATGTAAATTAATGTGCAAGCTAATTTGTGATGATCATTCATGTATTGAATTGATGTTATTATCCATTAATGTCAATCATTAGTTCAAGTCTAGCATAATTCGAACTTAATACTAGTATTCTAATTTGTTTGCCCACCTGATCAATGTATGAATGAATTAGTTTTACTAAAGGATTATTCTTTTGATCGGAGAGTTTAATTCTTAGGAATCGGTAAGCAACAAACAACTCAATCCATTGCACTTTTCCAAGAAATCAACCCTAGGAGTAGTGTGAATCGTATCTAAATGGAAGTCTCTTTAATATCTTGTTTTAATCCTTAGTTTGTATTGCTCTTTTTTTAGTTTAATAGTTTTTGGTGATAACTGTTTTTAAGTTTCTAGACTTGGAAAACTAGAAAAAAAAACCCTTTTTAATTAATTGTTTGAATTACTTAACATCTAATACTATTTTAACTGTTCTTTCCGTTCCCTGTGTTCGATACCCTACTTACCTGAACTATCCTACTATTCGATTAGGTACACGGCCTATCGCGTATTAATTAGTATAAATTAGTTGTTTTATTACTTAGTACATAAAATACATAACACCCTTACTGGACACTTATCCGGGGAGTAATCCCCGAAACAGTATTGTCTATGCGATGTAAGCGATGATTCTTAGGAAAAGTCCTTAGCAACAAACATATCACATAAATGCACTCTAGGTGATGACCCTTAGGATAAATTCTTAAGTAAGAATAAATAATAAAACGGGAATGTGTAATTGGGTTAACTGTTTGATGATTAAACATATTAACTATATTAATGTGGGTTGAAAACCCTATGTACTCATCAGGTTTCCTAACCTGACCCACTCAATTTCCTTTTATCACAGGAAGCAATACAAAGTTACATGCATGATGAGAGATTCAAGGAGATATAGACCGTTAGATTATTGAGACATTGTAAGTCTCCGTTTATACTTATGTTTTGTATCAGTTATGGCATCCTAAACTTTTATAAATCAATAAAAAACATTTCATCTGTAACACCTTTGATTTGATATTATATCATGTTAAGGATATTTTTGCGACCAATTCCACAAAAAAAAAAAAGAAATAATTTATTTTAAAATAAGCATAAATAAAATGACCATAAATTTGGGGATGTCACACTGTCAATACTAGGGATGAGATTCAAAACCAGAAAACCGAACCGGAACCGTTAGAACTGGAATATATAGAACCAGTTCCGGTTTCAGGTTTAAAGAATGGATTGATTCGGGTTTCGGGTAATCCGGGTTTGGGTTCATCGGGTCCTGATAAACCGAGTTTAAGAACCGGAACCGGTGTTTGGAACCAGAACCACTTTTAGGGGTCGGAATCGTTTTCAGTCAAAACTTTAAAACATGCATATCTCATTCGTTTCAATTCGAATTGACATGTCGCTTTTTCCAACGTGTAGTTTACAGTTTATACATGATTTAAACTATAAATTTTTATTTTTAGTTTTATATTCATTGACTTATAGTGTAACATCCCGAAATCTGGTATACCTCCTTGGCCCTTCTTCTTTCCTGAAGTTGTCAGTTTTAGCCCTTAAGTAGTTTGTGTGATGATCGAGTACGTTGGGCGTAATATAGAGTACGCCGCGCGTACTCGTGAGCGCATTCATGACGCGGAGGTTTCCTAGTACGTGGGGCGTACCAGGCCCAAAATGAAACCCTAATTCTCAGTGATCCCCCCTATTTAAAGAACATTAACGCCTCATTGTTGGCCACCATTTCCAGAGACTTGCCCATCCAAATCCCTAATCCTTGTTCTTGAAGGTTGAGAGTGCCCTTGAGAGCTTGTTGGTGTGTTCTTGAGCCATAAGAGTGGAAAGAAAGCTTTGGAGAAGAAGGAGTAAGAGCCCAAGCACTTGGATCTGAGCTTAGCAGTGTGCAAAGCTTCATTTGGAAGTATAAAGCTTCAAACTTTCTTCCTTTTTCTGTTGTGTGTTCTTATATAGGATGTTTTAGGGTTTTTCTCCCAAAAGTTAATGCTTTGTGAGTTGATGAGCTCTAAGAACCTAGATCTGTCCCTTGCTAGTGTATTTCGTGTTATAAAGTCATAAAAATCCAATCTTGGTCATTAAGAGCAAACCATGCATGGGATATGGGATTGAGAAAGAAAATGGATGAAGGTTTTGAGTGCTTTAGGCCAAACCAGCCATGAAAAGGCATAAAGTCTTCGACTTTATGGATGTAGGGGGTCCAGATCTGCATTTTGAGCCAAGGTATTAACTAATTAAGACCATAAGTGAGGAAATAGTGAAACTGGGACGTACATTGAGCGTAAATCCCAGTACGCGGGGCGTAGGGTTCAATGAACCAGATATTAGCATAGTAGACGAGTACGCCCAGCATAGGAATCTAGTACACGCAGCGTACTCGCAGGCGTTGACTTTTGTTGACTTTTAGGGTTCGGTCAACAAATGGACTTTTGGATTCAAGAAGGGGTAAAATGGTCTTTTACCCTTCTGTGAGAGCCTAGGGGGTGGTCCACCTTAATGAGTGCTATTATTCAATAAGAATTTCTGTTTATGTGTATTAGACGGAGGCTAGATTGGAGATTAGAGTCCGAGATTATTATGAGGTAGTTCGAGGTGAGTCTTCTCACTATACCTGTTGGGTTTTGGTATAATACAACATCATATGGTGCACATACAACCCTAAATACCTTGGGTCTATGTTTTCACTAATTATACATGCAAATGGTTTCCAAGGTATTGAACTTATAACTAGCATGCAATTGTCATACAAACTACATAAAATGCTAAATAATGTAACATACCTTTTTGTGTGGCTGGAGGTCTTGATGTATTTGGCCTTAAGAACTTAGCCCCAATAGTGTGGAAGCCTCAAATGAAGTCACAACACATCAAGGACAAAGGTAGGAATTGAGAGAGAATCTCCATGCACTCTAAAACATTCATGAACTCCAAGAACATGCACACCCTCTAAAAGTGGCGGTTTTTAGGTCATAACATATGTATTTATATGTGTTGAATTCTAAGAGTCATGGGTATAACCCAAACCCATATCCATGGACTTTATGATCCATGGTTTATGTGGCCCAACTCTTTATGTATCCATACATAAACTTGGTCCAACATGGATCATAAGCCCAACACATATAAATATAACTAGTTACCATAATTAGTCCCCATAGTTTTAATTAGTCTTTATTGATCACTAAATTAATTCCAAATTAATTCTTGATCAATACTAATTAAAACATATGATTTCATATTAATATATTAGAACTTATAATATATTAATAAATCATATATAACCTCTTCTCTCAAAAGTCCATCCTAACAAATTTTCCTGATGATATGCAACCCAAATAGACCATGCTACTCTCGGGTAGAATACATACCAATAATAGTTATGGGCTTAGACACCTAATCCAATAGTCTCCCACTTGGATAAGTCTAAAACTATTATTGCGTATGACTCCAAAACCCGACTAGCAATCGTAGCTCTTAAAGCCGTTTTCGAACTCTGAACAAATCAATGACATGTCCATTAGATAAGGGATCATATATTCCTCTATTCTAGATATCATATGAACTGAGACATGGATTGTAATCATTCTCTCTGTCCATTTGTTGTTTCCCGATTTCCAATTTATGACGACTGACCAATTGAACAAATCAAATCAGTCCAGGCCCGACCGAGCACTTACATTTTGTCATCACCAAATCATCGAGGGACCCACAGATATCGCTTTTATCCCGAAGGTAAAAGGAATGGATAAACTTCGACTCATATCGCTTGTTATACTACTTGTTGAATCATACACAAAGGCACGTTTTATAACATTGAGTTACCGAATGCGTTTTCATTTAATCAATATACAACCAACTCATAGTAACAACTCATATCTCTAGGTTTGAAGAATATAAGATATTATCGTCTCATGATTCACTCGTGATAAAATCAATGAAGTGATTCAAATGAGTGTGGGTTGAATCCAATACTCAGAACTTATGAGCACTCATAAATGTTGCAGCAACCATTTATATGTCTAATGCACCTTAGATAAATCTTACAAGCCAGATTCATGACAGTCTTGATTCATATCTACTTCCAACATATGACCGACTGTGGATGGTTTGAATAAAATAATTATTCTGGAAGTCAAAACATGCAAAGTGAAACACAAGAATAATACTTAATCCTATATGGCCCCATACTCTTAAGTATAAATAAAAACCCTTTTATCTAAGCACCATTTTGATTGCTCATTATTCATGTTTTGATTAATCAACTTAATACTTGAATTGAAACAATAGCCATGCCATGCTCCAAGCATGCACACTATGTTCGTCCAAACAATAGCTATGCCATACTCCAAGTATGCACACTATGTTTACATGTGGTCCTCTCTTTGTGAAACAGATCAATTGACAGCATTTCAATGATGCTCATTTCACAATCCCAAATCCTTTACAATAAATGTAAGAACACCAAATTCTTCTCATTTACCGTAATCTTGTTAGATTCTAAACTTATATGCAATGATCCTCTTGTAATGAATATGCACACAAGTCATAAAGACTTGGCAACAGACATTACAAGGTATTCCAATGGAAAGCAATTCCACGGAAATGAAGTCTCAGATTCAAAGTACATTCCTTTGAACACCCTTCTTTGCATTAAGTTCTTTAATCTTACACAGATTCAAAGAATAACTTCCACCTATGGAAACAATTCCATATTCCCATTTTGACCATCACTTTTGAACAAGAGTTGCCTCTTTTCAAAATATGTCAATATGGTCCTCACTCTATACTTCCAATTGTCCATGAGTAACAAATCTTTGGTAAACCTCAAATTGTCCTCAACAATTGCTTAATCATTTTAGTCATATCTAGTTCTAATCCCTTTTCCCCTCTTAATGCCCTAAGCATTAGGAAAATTTAGAATGGATAAATATTATAGAACATGCAATCGATCCTATATCCGAAGCATATGGGACACGATTCATGCTATAACAATTTTTATTTGCCATGTTCTCATAATTCGAACTATGAAGAGGTATGTCGTAATCATAATCGAATTTTGAGAACGCAACATATATAGAATTTCCTTATATTGAACCTTTCCAACATAACATTCATATATATATATATATATATATATATATATATATATATATATATATATATATATATATCCTTGACTAAAGTTTATTAAAATCTCAATCTAAGCTTGTAGAATTGGAATGAAGTATAAAATCCTCTCCCTTAGTTATAGCAAAACAACTTTTCAAACCCGAATTGAAACTTTTGTTTTCTATAATTAACATTGCTAACTTGCAACTCTTAACATAATAATCATGCTCCCACTAACATGATGATTATTAGCATAACACTTATGCTCCCACTAGCTTTGACATGTATCCAAAAATCAGTTGGACTTCTTGAAATCAATACTATACTGACTTTCTTACCAAAGTTCAGATTTCTGATACGTGATTGCTTTGATAAGACTTTATCAAAATCATACACCTTTCCTTAGATAGCTTACATGTGTGTCTAAACAATTTTAGAACTATGAAAAGGGATGTCGTAATCATAGTCTCAATTTTTTAGACCTATGCCATTTCTCACAAGTCTATGTTAGTGTGCCGGTTAACCACACGCGCTCCACTAACAACTTTGAGAATGAAAATATTACACTTGCTATCTTCCTAAAATCTACTTAGTGAAAGAGTTTCATAACCATCATTTTCATGAATCGAAGAGAAACCTTATGACACTTAGATTTTATGGTGTAAGTGTTCCTATCCATGTGAATTTGTCACAACCATAATCACAAGACAAGGTTAGTGACAAAACCAAATTCAAATGGACTGAACTTGTTCAATCTTAATTTCTTGCCACCTGGTAGCACAATGCCCACCATTGCTTCCGGGTTGGTATGCAAACAATTGAGAACTCATAGAACTTACAAGAATAGTCAACTTTTACTAGAATAGACACAAAAATAAGAATATGTCAGCACGATAGGTTACAGACCTCAAGTCGTGGGCTAATGATTAACAAAACTCTTGATTAGTTCTTGAAACTATCTCAATACTCCCACTGTCCTCTTGACATATAAGATTCTCTTTGTCAAGAACCATTCCTTGACAAAACAAATATTCAAGAGTTAGTGAGGATTCTTATCAAGATAAACACTTTTCACAATTGGTCTCTGTTTTATCCAAAACATCACAACTTACCAATTTCAAATGTACAAGAGTAAGAAAACATTGTACTGTACATTTGACAAGTGTTTTAAACCTTTCTTAAGATTATGTCACTCAAGCTCATTCTTGGAGTATTACTCTAAGATTTGATTTTGGAACGAAGTACGATTTATCTTTTGATTTAACCATTTCAACAATTCATGATCCCTCTCCTTAGTCAAACAAATGCACTAAGGTGTCCTTAGAGGATCAATTGTGATATGGTTCCATATCACTAAGATAATCATAAAACAAGATACTCAAGTACTCTCTCATTTCTTCAGATTGGAGAAACTTTTATCTTTTTGCCTTATTTGATTCTTCTTATCCATTCTGTCATACATTGAAACCTTTCTAATGTTTCAGAATTACACTTAAACTTGTAAGCATAACCATATTTACTAAACTTTAGTAAATCATGAGGAATAGTCTTTGTGGTGGACCTGATCAACGCACACCCAAGTATACCCGATCCCTTTGTCCTTCACTTGAATCACATATACATGTGAACAAGGAATTAGTCTTAATTTCCCAAAGATGAAAAATTCTCATTCATCATACAATACAAGTTGCCTGATTCCAAGTTTCTATCCAACTGAACCTTGGGTGATGAGAATCTTTCCTTATTTGGTAAATTATGACACTACCACAAACGAAAGAATCAAATCCATTTACCAATATTGCTTATCAATGGGAACACATAAAAAAAAGTTTTTTTTTTCACAAATGCTATTGTAAGGATACTTAAAATAAATAAAATCAAAACCATTTTTCTTTTATTTTAAAACTTTGCGGAAAAACTTATCCTTACAATGCAAATTCATATGAAAACTTGTTGTTATCTATTCCTAGCAATATTTCATAACTCTTATGCAGCGGCTCAAAATTCTGGTCATCGAACCATGCGATCAGAATTAGCACACTCTTTCTTTAAGCTTCCTTTGATTCTTCCAAAACATCAAAATGCAATTACATTGCATTATGTATTAAGAATCTCCAAACAGGATCTTAATAGAGTTAGGTAATAGGATTTACCTAAAGTAGAGTCAAACATTTGACTTTACTATCCTTATGGACTTTTAGGTAAATTCGGCAGCTTTGCAACTAATGCCCCTTCTTTTGGCAAAAAAAAACATATGGACTCTTTGGGAATGGTACACAAGACTATCACAGACTTAGCCTTTCTCTTTACCATTAGGTCAAATGACTTGACCATGGCCGATCCCTTTCCATTGGGAAGAGAAAGTTTTTCTGGACTTCTAGTGTTATCATTGTTAATGTCCATGAAAGTTTGGGAAGTAGATCTTCCAATCTAATTTGCTTTACCAATGCTCCAAATCATTGTTGATTTAGCATCATCAAGCAAATATTTAAGATCATTAAGGGTCATGTCATTGTCTGTTATCAGGAAGTGACTAAAGAACCCAGTCAATAGCCAACTTTCCTCAAGAATTTGACACCCGACTCTCCCGACTTGTCAATATGTGGCTTAACCTCTAAGATGTAAGCACATATAGACTTTGATTGGCAATAGGGATTGAGTAACTTATAACTTATCAAGTCTTGAAACTTGTGGGATAGAGAGAATAATAGGAGGAGGTGGGGAAAGGGAAGCATGATTTTTCAGTCCCATTAATGCACAACAAAGGGATTGATCTTTCACCTTGATTGCCATTTGGGATATCATCTTCATTAGGAAAGCTTGTTCCTAAGGATTTGGGAAGACCATAGATGTCTTAACAAGACATCTATAATGGGAGAAATTAAAGTTTAGTTGATTTAAATTCCTTAACATAACACCCAATATGAAATATTAAGGCTAGGACCCAACAAACTATTTTATAACTTGGAAGAGGGATGTTGTAATCCAAGCTGTAGAATATTTGAAGGTAGGTAAACGACTATTTACCAATTTCCACCATGAAAAATGAAATTATTCATTAAGTTTTAATTGGATTTGAAACTCCTAGATCTTTTGAGATACATTGAACTTTCAATGGCATGTTTGAATCTCGATTGTGCCCTCTGAAGTTTGTGATTGGGATGTCGAGGATCACAAACAAGGTGTGAATAACCATGCAAATTGACTTGGTACCCTTAATTTTATCACCTAATCGATGTGCCGGTTAACCACACACGCTCCACCGATCTATGATAAAACTTAAGTCACCCTTTGCCACACATTGTCAGTCCCATGTTAGTGTGTCGGTTAACCACACACGCTCCACTAACGACTTAACAAAGGTGCAAAGTGTAATTTCATGGGTTAGCACCATTTCACATTTTCCTAAGTAACTAAGATTGGGAATTTATAAGTGTTTAGTTACTTAGTATTTATCATTATACTTTTAATGAAGGGAGAATTATAGTCCTTTCCTACCCATTCGGCTAACGACCCTCCACCAGTCAAGGAAGTGGTGGGTGAGAGTGGACACCCATTAAACTGCCATTTTATAGGCAGTAGCCTTATACCCCCCCTTAGAGACTGGCTTCGTGTATGAGGCCTACTAACGGTAAGATTGACTTTACTCTTATACTTATACATATATATATATATATATATATATATATATATATATATATATATATATAATCATTAACTTTTAATATTATAATAGTATAAGGGTTGAATTTTAAACTATTAAAATTCTTAGGCTTGATCTGGAATTAAAGTATATATGGGGAGGTAACTTTGCAAATTCCAAAAATTGAGGACAAGTTTTGAAACTTTTTAAAACTCTTCAATTTCATAACATATGAGTTTAATATATGTTTTAAAACTTTTGATGAAGAGACTCTTGGAAATCCATAACTTGAGGACAAGTTATAGAGGTCATAAAACAATTTATGGAGAAAAGACTTTTCAAGTTTATAACCTATGTTTTTACTAAAATTCATTAATGAGACGTTTCATGTAACTTGAGGACAAGTTATAAAAACACATTTTATGAATAAATTTTAGATCAATTTGGATAAAAAAAACAACTATCTCAAACATATCTAGCAATATTCATAATCTTAACTAAACTCATATGAACAAGACAATTTAAATCAAACAATTTTCATGTAATTAGCCTAACCATTAAACTAATACAAAACATGAAACTTTTGATAATTATCTTTTGAATTGGATTAGAATGATCATTACCACATCAAAAACATGTATATAGGTTCAAAAACAGCTTATGGTAATGTTCCTAGTCCAATTCCAGCCAAAAAGCACGAAGATATGCATTCTGGCTGACAAACTCATCGAGTTCTTCATGGAATTCGTCGAGTTCATGCTCTAATACATGAACTAGTCGAGTTTTCCTCCAAAACTCATCGAGTTTCAGGTCCTGACAGATTCTTGGCTTTGAAAAATCAGTTTGCATCAAGTATAATTGAAAACAAACCTTGCTCTGATACCACTGTTGGGTTTTGGTATAATACAACATCCTATGGTGCACATACAACCCTAAATACCTTGGGTCTATGTTTTCATTAATTATACATGCAAATGGTTTCCAAGGTATTGAACTTATATCTAGCATGCAATTGTCATACAAACTACATAAAATGCTAAATAATGTAGCATACCTTTTTGTGTGGATGGAGGTCTTGATGTATTTGGCCTTAAGAACTTAGCCCCAATAGTGTGGAAGCCTCAAATGAAGTCGCAACACATCAAGGACAAAGGTAGGACTTGAGAGAGAATCTCCATGCACTCTAAAACCTTCATGAACTCCAAGAACATGCACACCCTCTAAAACTGGTGATTTTTAGGTCATAACATATGTATTTATATGTGTTGAATTCTAAGAGTCATGGGTATAACCCAAACCCATATCCATGGATTTTATGATCCATGGTTCATGTGGCCCAACTATTTATGTATCCATACATAAACTTGGTCCAACATGGATCATAAGCCCAACACATATAAATATAACTAATAAGCATAATTAGTCCCCATAGTTTTAATCAATCTCTATTGATCCCTAAATTAATTCCAAATTAATTCTTGATCAATACTAATTAAAACATATGATTTCATATTAATATATTAGAACTTATAATGTATTAGTAAATCATATATAACCTCTTCTCTCAAAAGTCCATCCTAACAAATTGTCCTGATGATATGCAACCCAAATGGACCATGCTACTCTCGGGTCGAATACATACCAATAATAGTTATGGGCTTAAACACCTAATCCAACAATACCTTACCTAGAGTGGTAATTATGTGTGACCGGAAGGTCGTATGTGCTTATATGTGATATGTGATATGTGATATATGTGATATGCTATGTTATGAGTTGCCTGGTTCGGACCGGAAGGTCGACAGGGCTTCGACCGGAAGGTCATTGTCACACCCCAAAACCGGAACGGCAGAGACGTTCTGGGGTGGATGACGTCATGTCAAGTATCACAACGCATGCATTATAGTAATCAAAGTACAACAAAACATTGCATTAATAGTAATAGTTTTACATGGTTACATTACAAAACACCAAAGTAATATAAGTAATACAGAACAAATATATGTAAGTACAGCGAGGCACTAAGCCGTCTTCATCAACTGCTCCGGGGATGTACCTGTCTAATGCTAACCTGAGAATACAGGTTATTTGAAAAGCGAGTATCATCATTTTTACAATGCTGGTGAGTTCATAAGTATTTAGTGTCATTTTGTCAAATAACTTTATGAAGTAGTAGTTAAGTGTTTACTGTGTATAGAGTTCTTTCCAGAAAATCCTATATTTTCTTTAAATAAAGCAGCCTTCTACCAAGACTGGTCAGTGTTATGTGGTAAAAAGTAGTTTTCCCTAAATTGCTATCATTATCAAAATACTGAATTTGATTATTAAAGAAAGCAACGACATCAGGGAATAACATACGCCTCAGCAGTGAGGACTGGTGACTAAGGCAAGGAATCATAGACTCCAGGAGAGTATCGAACGAACGACACGCCTGGTTTAGTCTAATTAAGTGGAGACACAGACCCCAGGAGGTACCAAATGAAAGATACAACTGGTAAGGTCCAAAACAGTGAATACAAACCGCAGACAGTATCAAATGAAAGATACGTCTAGCAAGGTCAAAAACAATGAACACAGCGAATACAGTGAATACAGTGGATACAGACCCCAGACAACATCAAATGAGAGATACGTCTTGTAAGGTCAAAACAGAGGAGACAGACCCCAGATAGTATCAAACAAAATATACGTCTTGTAAGGTCAAACAGTGTGACTCTGAAAATGAATTACCAGCATACAGTGTAAATTGCTGGCGAAATACCATTACCTTAAAGCCAATGAATTATAAGGTAACCCGGGATACTCGTAACCATACTGACTAGAGTACCAGACGCCCTACAAGCGTCTAAAATGTGACATTTGTCACCCGTTGGCTTGGTAGGCCCGGACTGTAGCTAGCAGTCTGGGTGCGGGGTTGTCAATCCCGTATAGATCTATACACATAATGTCCGCTCTCCCTATAGGAGATTCTGGTTACCAACTAGACGACGGAGAAGGCCGTGTCCTGAAGATGCATCCCAAATAGTGGATAGAGACTTCCAAATAGTGGGTTTCTAATGTAAGTGTAGACTAGAGGTAGAGACTCTTAACTGAACTGATTGAAGTAAACCCATATGTCTATGCTTGTGTACATAATATATAACTAATGAATCAAACGACCTTCGGATGGACATCCGATCCCACCAGACCACATCTCAACGAAGAAAAGGAAATAGGGCGGACAAGCCTTCCTAAGTCCTTCAATCATTATTTATATGCATCTATACAAGCACAGACATACATCTAACTATGCTTGAGTGTGTATTAAGTGAAATCATATCGTGAAGTATAAGTGTACAGTGAGGAATAATCGACTTGTGAAGTATAAGCGTACAGTGAAATATCCGAGTCGTGAAGTATAAGCGTACAGTAGAATATCCGAGTCGTGAAGTATAAGCGTACAGTGAAATATCCGAGTCGTGAAGTATGAGCGTACAGGGTGAGATGATCGAATCGTGAAGTATAAGTGTACCAAGTGTAAGTGTATCTCGAAATGGAGACGACGATAAGTGAAGTAAAAGCGTCTATCAAGTATAAGAGGCTACAAGTATAAGCGATATAGAGACAAAAATCTGGTATAAGCGTATCATGAAGGAAATGCATTATCAAGTAGGAGTTTTAAATAAGTAAAAGCGAAGCAGCAGTAACGAACAAGTAAAAGTATACGTTGTGAAAGAGAACTTTGATTAAAATTTTGTAAAACCTTATACTCGGGGAAAAATCATAATTTGTATTCTTTTGTAAAATATGTTTGTAAACCTTTGGAAATATTTCTTAAACCAGTTTAAAATGAATTAGGACAAAACAGTATAAGTAAGAGTTTTGAAACAAGGAAAACCTTTTAGAAAACCATTATAGTGTCCTACTCGGTAAAACAGTGTACAGTGGTAAAATCTTGTGCATGCGGGTTATCAATCACGTGTGATTGATATGATAACTGGCATGTTTAACTTGTATTCCACCCCTATAAAACATGTTAAAACATTTAAAAGGTTCATTCAAGGGTATGAACTCACCTGGTGTAAGTGGATCCGACGAAGGCGCCGGTTGGGTGCTCGGTGTCAAGTAAAGACTTGGACACACTTAGTGATCTATTAAACATATGATAACATATGTTTACATACAATTAGTACATATAATACCAATTAAACAAGCATACGCACCCTAAAGAGCGGAAAACACCTTGGTTAAGTGTTTGGGGTGTCCCGGGTAACATTTAAGGGCATGAATGAACTAGGAATGGAGTTTACTCTCCATAAGGTGTGTACGGCCCTGGGACACTCCCCATGAGTTTACGGCCATAAACTCATGGTGAGGGTGTTCTAGGATGCTTAAAGGCCTCATTTCAATTGTGGAATTTTGCTAGACTTAGATATCAAATGTGTGAAGGGGTTTAAAGCACCTATATGGACCAACTTGGAGTTTACGGCCCTAACCAAGGGAGTTTACAACCATAAACTCCTAGGGACACATTCCTTGGGTGTTTTAAGTGCTTAAATGATAGAGAATAAATCCTATGTATTTTTCCAAGTTGAATGAAGGAGTTTGGGCACCATTTGGGCATTAAATGGGAGTTTACGGCCCATGAACCACCCCTATGGGAGTTCACGGCCATGAACTCCTATTCCCCTATTTTTATTGAAGTTTAAGGCCTTTCCAATGGTGGTATTGCTTCAAGGTATTTTTCCAAGGCCATAGGGG
The DNA here is from genome assembly GCF_002870075.4 of Lactuca sativa. Classification (NCBI taxonomy): domain Eukaryota; kingdom Viridiplantae; phylum Streptophyta; class Magnoliopsida; order Asterales; family Asteraceae; genus Lactuca; species Lactuca sativa. The sequence continues at coordinate 221,168,166 of NC_056626.2, read as the reverse complement.
GTGTTTGGGGCATTTCTAACACAAGAACATAAGTTTACTCCCCATGAAGGGGAGTTTACGGCCCAAGAATGTTCTTGGGCAGTAAAATCATGTTTACTCCCCAAAATGCTAGTTCAAGGTGTTCTAAGTCCGATTCCATAAGCCTACAAGTCATATCTAAGCCTTAGGGACAATTTGGAGGGGTTTTGGGGCATAAAAACCCCAATAAATGGTGTTCACGAACCAAGAGTGTTCTTGGGCTGTAAACTCATGATTATGTCCCTATTTTATGTTTTAAACTCGAATTTGTACGCTAGATAAGTTATACAACGAGTTAGGATAGTTTACCTACTCGTTTGGGGCTCGAAACGGATGATTTTTGGCTCGAATTTAAGTTGTAGAGAGAGAGAGTGGGGAGAGTGTAAAAAGTCTCCAATGGACTCCACTCACCCTTATATAGGGGTTGGAGTTGGGGCTCAGTGGGATTCTACCCGATACTGTCGTTATACGGGGCTTTTGGTCGCACCTGATTTAGTGGTCGTAATAATAAAAACTAACTTTTCCAACTAAATGGAAATGTGTATTTTGAGTTTTTATTTCTCTTATCACGACTTAACGACATAAATAAATGAAACATTTATTTATTTGATGACCCCATATTAACGGAATTTTTTTATAAACTGGAATATTCCGTTAACGGTAACGGGGAAATGTAACGGAACAACTTGGGTTGTCACAGTCATCATGGTTGGGCCGGAAGGTCAACCGAGTTGGGCCAGAAGGTCAACAGGGTAGGACCGGAAGGTCAACAGAGCAGGACCGGAAGGTCATCATGGTAGGGTCGGAAGGTCTACCAGAGTTATGGAGCCGGAAGGTCCACTGAGACACATTGGCCGGAAGGCATCATAGAGCTTTAGCCTCGAGTAGCTAATTTATATGCATGTGGTATTTTGGGGAACTCACTAAGCATTCATGCTTACCGTGTTATGTGTTATGTGTTTCAGGTACCCTAGAGGATCGCGGGAAGGCACCGGCATGATTGTACACACACTCGAGACATTGAGCTATGATTGTGGATCTTGGATTTGATATGATGTTTAGAAAACTTTGTCGACTATTATGGTGTTTTATATAAAATGACATGTGTTTTGTGAAATTAAAAATGAAAATTTTATTTGAAAATTCATGTCGTTACAAGTTGCTATCAGAGCCTTGGTTTGAGGGATTCGGATACACCTTCGGGCATATCTGGACTCAAACTGAGGATTTGAGAAAAGTTTTCAATAAGAAATGACTTTTCTAAAAAGAGAAAAGCATTTCCAGAAAAGAGCAGTGTGTACAATCTGCCAGCGCCCAAACGGTGATTTCCCAAAATACCCTTACATTATGTGTTATGTTATTATGAGATGTGTTATGCATGCTAGAGTAGGCTAGGTAATTCATATCTTAGGACTAGAGTGGCCTGATATGTGATGCCTTTTCCTAGGAATTCCTGCTGCTGTGAGTTGCTTTGAGTGCATGTAGGTAGAAGAGAGTAGCATGTGAGAAGTCTGCTAGAGAGTGGGTTGTATTCAGAGTTGTATAGGGTACTTGCGAGTTAGGATCCTAGGAGGAGGACTTGGTGTGGATACGGATACGGTGTGAAAGGTAGTATTGGGCCCGTACTACTGAAAATACCGGATCGGTAAGCATTCCAAGTAAGAATCCTTAGGGTGCTAAGGAACAAGTAGGGACGATTGATCGAGTGTGAGTAATCTCGGTCGAGTCACTGATTATTTTATGTCGTATTTCAAAGGCATCATGGTGGGTATGCGCCACACTCCAGAGAGCAGCGGTGTTAGCGACGATGAGATTCGCAGGATGATTCATGATGTGGTGGTTGCAGCCATTCGAGCTGAGATACCGGAGAAGTTTGGGTCTATCAAGACCACGCTGATTGAGACATTTGACGAGCGATACGCTGCTCTTACCGATGTTGTTGTTGTTGCGGCCACCGCAACAGTTGCTGCTGCTAGGCCACAGCGGGTGACTCGTTGCTGTACCGGGAGTTCAGCAACACGAAGCACCAAGAATTTGATGGGACTCAGGATCCAATAGCAGCGATGAGATGGATTTATGATATTAAGGGATGCTTTTATACATGTTCTTGTCCAGAGCATCTGAGGATACAGTTCGCGCTGAACCAGCTTCGCTTCGGAGTGAAGGACTGGTGGAAGTTTGTGACGGATGATTTCTCTGCTGCAGAGCTTACCGCGGTGACTTGGGAGAGGTTCACCGCTATGTTTCGAGACGATTACGTTCCCCCAGTGGAAAGGGAATGGTTGGCCTAGGAGTTTTTATCCCTCAAGCAGGGGACTGAGTCTGTAACTGTGATCACATGGGTGTTTCATGAGAGGGAGTTTTTTTGCCCTGAGCACGTGTCTACCGAGCAGGCATGTATGATTCGATATCTGAGCATACTGAGGAGAGACATTCGTGAGTTCATAACGAACTCGACGTACCGAACATTTTCCGAGCTCTAGGCAAATGCTTGGAAGAGGGAGATCGAGCTAGAGACTTAGGCCAGGGAGGAGGCGGAGTCTCGGAAGAGGGATAGACGGCAGGCACAGTCTCAGCCGGAGGCCAAGTGGGCAAAGCCTGCTAATTCGAGATCGGGAGGCTAGAAGTGTCGCACTTGTGGAAAGTGCGACAAGAGTCACGAGGGAGTCTGTCAATAAGGTTTTTGATACAAGTGTGGCAAGGAGGGGCACATAGCCAAGGATTGCCCCAAAGGGTTCACAGTCTATTTTCACTGTAATTAGACCAGCCATCGGAAGGCCGAATGCCCGCAGCTGTTGCAGGGGTCAGTGTAGGGATCTGCACCTGCTGCTATCCGAGCTACTGAGAGTCGGCTAGTGAATACTGAGGCACCGAAGGCTCGCGGGAGAGCCTTTCAGTTGACCGTGGAGGAGGTCCGCGTAGCACCCGACGTTGTGGCTGGTATGTGATCTTTTGTTCATTCTTTTTCTTATATATGGTGCTTATTTGTGATAATGTTTAGGTACTTTGCTTGTGAGTTCTGTACCCGCTTTGGTGTTGTTTGACTCGGGTGCGAGTCGATCCTTCATATCTTTAGCATTTAGTCTCCACATTAGTATGCGGCGAGAGACATTGAGTCAACCTCTGAGAGTCTCTATAGTCGATGAGCATGCAGTATTTGCGACTGATGTGATCCAAGGATGTGTGCTCGAGATTTTCGGAGTTGAGTTTCCGATAGATCTGGTACCGATCGCGATGGGTGATGTCTGTGTTATTGTGGGTACAGATTGGTTGAGTCAATTCGGAGCAATGATCGACTGCGAGTGTCATATGGTGACGAAACGAGACCCTAGTGGGGGAGTGCTTACTATATATGGAGAGGGTACCAGATCTGGGTCAACATTTTGTTCGGCTGCCAGAGCGAGACAGAGCTTGCAGCAGGGCTGCATGGGTTTTTTGGCGTATGTGTCGGATACACGGGATATTTCAGAGAGACCGAGTACTATCGTTGAGGTTCTGGTGGTTAGCGAGTTTCCAGACGTTTTCCCCGAGGAGTTACCGGGTGTGCCTCCCGAGAGACAGGTGGAATTTCACATTGATTTGCTTCCAGGAGCGGCACCTATCGCCAAGGCACCCTATCGCCTTACGCCGCCAGAGATGCAGGAATTATTCTCGCAACTTTATGAGTTGTTGGGAAAGTGATTTATCCGGCCGAGTAGCTCGCCGTGGGGAGCGCCGATGTCGAGGATCGACGATTTGGCAGTCAAGAACCGAATGTGCATTGATTACCGGGAGTTGAACAAGTTGGCAGTCAAGAACCGTTATCCGTTGTCGAGGATCGACGATTTGTTCGATCAATTGCAGGGTGCATCTTGGTTCTCCAAGATCGATTTGAGGTCGGGTTATCATCAGATGAGGGTTCGTGAGGAAGATATTCCGAAGACAACATTTAGAACTCGTTATGGGCATTACGAGTTCATGGTGATGCCTTTCGGGCTCACCAATGCACCAACATCGTTCATGGATCTCATGAACCGGGTATGCAGACCTATGTTGGATCATTCGGTGATCGTGTTCGTTGACGATACTTTGGTGTATTCGAGGTCTAGAGAGTAGCATGAGGAGCATTTGAGAGAGGTTTTCGGAGTATTGAGATCGGAGAAGCTTTATGCCAAATTCTCCCATTGTGATTTCTGGTTACGAGAGGTCCGGTTTTTGGGACACCTCATTAATCAGAATGGGATTTTGGTCGACCCGGCCAAAATTAAGGAGGTTATGAGTTAGGAGGTGTCGAGATCCCCCACTAAGATCAGGAGTTTTCTAGGGTTAGCTAGCTACTACCAAAGGTTTATCAGAGATTTCTCCAAGATTGATGTTCCTCTCACCAAGTTGACCCGGAAGGGTGTTGCTTTTGTTTGGGGTCCCGATCAGCAAACCTCGTTTGAGACTCTTCGCTAGAGGTTGTGCAAAGCTCTAGTGTTAGCTCTTCTCGAGGGAATGGAGGAATTTGTGGTTTACTGTGATGCATGTAAATCGGGGTTAGGTGCAATGCTTATGCAGAGGGGGCACGTGATAGCATATGCATCCAGGCAGCTGAAGCCTCATGAGACGAGGTATCCCACCCACGATTTAGAGTTGGGGGGAAGTGGTGTTCGCACTCAAGATCTGGCATCATTACTTGTACGCGGTTCAGTGTACCATTTACACGGACCATAAGAATTTGAAGTATCTAATGGATCAGCCCAACCTGAATATGCGCCAGAGGAGATGATTGGACGTGGTAAAAGATTACAATTGTGAGATTTTGTATCACCCGGGCAAGGCTAACGTGGTGGCCGATGCCCTGAGCCGCAAGGCTGAGAGTACCTCGATTCGGGATATATGCATGAGGATGAACGTGATGACTCTGGTATTGGATACCATTCGAGAGGCCCAGGCGGAGGCCATGAGACCAGAGAACCGCAAGAAGGAGCAGGTGATCGGACAAGTATCCGAGTTTGTGATGGATAGCCTGGGGCTTTTGACATTTCGAGGTCGGATTTGGGTACCTTATGCGGGCGGGGCTCGTAGCACTCTGATGGAGGAGGCGCATAGGTCGAGGTTTTCGATCCATCCCGGGGCCACTAAGATGTATTTGGATCTGAAGAGAGACTATTGGTGGCCCTGTATGAAGAGTGATGTAGCGTGGGTAGTAAAGAGGTGCCCGACCTGCCGTCGGGTCAAGGCAGAGCACCAACACCCATGTGGTCCATTGCAGCCTTTGGAGATTCCCCGGTGGAAGTGGGAGCAGATCTCGATGGACTTTATCACCAAATTGTCAAGGACGACGCGTGGAGTGGACACGATCTGGGTGATTGTGGATCGGTTGCTCACTTCCTTGCTATTAGTGAGAGCTCTTCTGCTGAGAGGTTGGCAGAGATTTATGTGCGAGAAGTGGTGGCTCGGCATGGAGTGTCGACGTCTATAGTATCAGATCGGGATGTGCGCTTTACTTCCAGATTCTGGAAGAAGTTCCATGAGGAGTTAGGAACGCGATTGCATTTTACTACCGCCTATCACACACAGACTGACGGACAGAGTGAGCGGACGATTCAAACACTCGAGGGCATGCTTCAGGCATGCGTTATGGATTTCGGTGGGAGTTGGGACTCCTACCTACCTTTGGCTGAGTTTTCCTATAACAACAGCCATCACTCGAGCATCGGTATGCCTCCCTTTGAACTTCTTTATAAGAGGAGGTGTCGTACCCCCATCTGTTAAGGAGAGGTGGGGAAGAGAGTTATAGGTAGCACTGAGATAGTATTGAAGACGATCGAGCAAATTCAGCAGGTATGATAGAGGTTGCAAACGGCTCAAAACCGTCAGAAGAGTTACGCATACAGACGGCGATCCGAGCTTGAGTTTCAGATCGGAGATCTTGTGCTTCTGAAAGTTTCCCCTTGGAAAGGAGAAATTCGGTTTAGGAAGTGGGGCAAGTTGGGGTCTCGATATATTAGACCTTTCAGGGTGATTTCCAGGGTAGGCAAGGTATCATATCAGTTGGAGCTACCTGAGGAGTTGAGACAGATCCATAGCACCTTCCACGTGTCCCAGTTGCGGAAGTGTGTGGTTGATGAGACGACAGTAATGCCATTAGAGGACATTTAAGTGGATGAGAGCCTGAATTATATCGAGAGGCCGATCGCGATCCCAGATCGGAAAGTGAAAGTTCTGAGGAACAAGGAAGTGCCTCTGGTTCAGGTCTAGTGGCAGCATCGGAGGGGATCCGATTTGACTTGGGAACCGAAGCTGGAGATGCGCGAGCAGTACCCCAAGTTATTTGCAGAGCAAGACTTTGAGGGCGAATTCTGATTCTAGTGGGGGAGACTTTTAACATCCCGAAATTAGGTATACCTCCTTGGCCCTTCTTCTTTCCTGAAGTTGTCAGTTTTAGCCTTTGAGTAGTTTGTGCGATGATCGAGTACGCTGGGCGTAATATAGAGTATGTCGCGCGTACTCGTGAGCGTATTCATGACGCAGAGGTTGCCTAGTATGCGGGGCGTACAAAGGAGTACGCAAGGTGTACCAGGCCCAAAATGAAACCCTAATTCTAAGTGAGCCCCCTATTTAAAGAAGGTTATGGCCTCATTGTTGGCCACCATTTCCAGAGACTTGCCCATCCAAAACCCTAATCCTCATTCTTGAAGCTTGAGAGTGCCCTTGAGAGCTTGTTGGTGTGTTCTTGTGTGACAACCCGAAATTTCTATTCTGAACAAACCATATCAATCCAATAGATGTAGAACAGTTACAGTGAAAACTTAGATTTCGTGTATAAGTTTGGCAGTTTTCAGGATATTACACTTAAGGAGATATTAGGAGAGTGGATGCACTAGGGTTTTGTGCAACACTGTTATTCCAATACTCTAGGATATTAGAGTTCATTCCGAGAATAGAAATATTTGCTGCCAAAAATCCCAAGACTATATATAGAAAACTGAACCAAATAGTTCATTAGTTGAATTCCAATTAGAGAAAAGCCAAAATTCTCTCTCACGGATCTTCGGGTTTTTATCCGAAATTGTGAGTACTTCGATCTAGTTATGTTATATAGCTTAGATTGTGTTTAGAAACACCAATTACATATCAAATCTATGAGACTCGGGAGTTTACCGCCCAAGAACGTTCTTGAGGAGTAAACTCCAATATGTGGCTTAAATGCTACTTAGTCCTTTCCCCGTGATTTGTAACTACCTTAGACTTGTATGCTAGTGTGTATATGACTAGAAAACATCAAAATCAGATTAATACCCCAAGATTTGGGAGTTTACCGCCCAAGAACACTTGGGGAGTAAACTCCATTTTAAGGTCCTAAAGGGTTCCAATGACCCTCAAAGCTTTAGAACTCGAACTAGAAGCCTTCATTTCATATTTAGGACACCAAAATCAATTAGAAACAATGATGAAAATGAGTTCACGGCCAAGGAGCTTCTTGGGCCATGAACTCCATGTTTAAGTGCCAAAATGCCCTTAAAACCTTCCTTAAGCCAAGAGACTAATTTGGGCATGTACCTAAATGAGTTTTGGACTAGCTAACACACTTAGAACACCAAGAGTAAGGTGTTCATGGCCCAAAAGGTTCTAGGGCCGTGAACTCCATAAAATGGTGCCAAATGGTGCCATAAACTCTTCTAAAGCCAAGTACAAAAGCCTAGTTTAGTTCCTAGATAATTTAGAGACTTGAAAACACCATAATCACCCTCCCAAGGGAGTTTACGGCCATAAACTCCATGGGATATGGTCCCAGGTCCGTAAACTCCTCAAAGGAGTTAATAGGAAGCCCGGACACTTGTTTAAGCCTTGAAGCAATTCACCACATGAGTTGTATAATTGTTAGACTTCATCTAGGGACTTGGTTGAGAGTTTATGGCCAGGAGTTTACTTCCCTGGGCCGTAAACTCCAAAACATATGGCCATTAGACCATAAACTCCCATTAGGGGCATTGCACTCCTTTGTCGCAACCCATTAGCCTCCTAGCACTTGACCAATAGTGTTTTCCTCGCGTTTAAATGTTTATACTTGTATAATTAGTGTTTTAATCACTAATTATTTATATACATATGTCTTCATATGTAATTAGGATCACATGTGATTAATATGCAACATTCAAATGATTTACTACTCATTAGCCGTTTTACCAAACAGTTTCCTTCAAATGATTTTTATAAACATTTTATATGTTTTAAACTCCTTATTACACTGTACATTTTACTCTGTATATCACATTTCAAACTTATTTACAATTGTGTTCCAAACAAATGTTTCCTTATACTTAAACTTTTTTATCAAACCTATGCCTTCAAACTGTTTTATTGGTTGACATCAAGTCGATCTTTTCTGAAAATAATAATTATGTTCAAATGTTTTACAAAAATTATTTATGCTTTTATATTATAAATTGCATGCCTCTATATGTATAGTTATATAAGAAATGTTTAAAAGACTTAGGAAGGCTATCCACCCTATTTCCTTTTCGCGCTTGAGATGTGGTCTGGTGGGATATCGGGTACTCGTCCGAAGGTCGTTTAAATATTAGTTATATAACATATGTACATATATAGTCATAAAGGCCCTTCCAGTTCATCCTATGCCCTTGGGTAGCAAGGGTAGACATCCATGTCCATACGTACCAGTTAGATTACTAGTAAACTACCATATGGGTGGTTTAGGAAGATACTAGAACTATTACTAGAACGCGATATCATACTATGAGTCAGTTCATTTATGAGTCAATACTTACTACTAGAAGAACATATACAACTATACTAGAGAAGAACATATACAACTATACTAGAGAAGAACATATACGACTATACTAGAGAAGAACATATACAACTATACTAGAAAGAGAACATATACAACGATACTAGAACGATTACATTACTATACTTGCTAGGTAGAGAGCACGTACATTACAGCTAGAACAGTTCATTACATTACACATACATGAATACGTTAATAATTGTGATCCACTGGATTTGAGCATGCCTTAAATGTCATGGCCCGAGTTGTAGCCAGAATTCTCTTGGAGGGAGAGCGTGAGTTTGCGTATAGATCTATACTAGATTGACTATCCTACACGTTGTTGCTAGCTACAGCCGGACCTGCAGGTCTGCTGGTGCCAAACGTCATTCCATTATTACGACCATTCTTATGTCGTTGTTACCAGTCAATAGTATGGTACAATTAATCACATGATGCCTTAATATAAATCCGGTTTAAGGTAGTTAGTACAGCAGTAGTTCTTATAGCGCTACGTTTTAGTACTACATTAATTTTCCCCGTACATATATTTAGTGATCTTTTCACTTAAACTATAAATGTAAACTATATTTTGATAATGATAGTTACACTTGGGAAAATTACACACTTTTACAAGAGACGAACATATAGAACAGTTAAGTCTTGGTAGAAGACTACATTGAGAACAGTTAGGTCTTGGTAGAAGACACCCTTATATAATAGTAGGAATCATAGGGATTTCTAGAGTTTTTCAAACGTTTACAGTTGTTTTACAAAATTTTCATACTTACAGTTCATATACATTTTCAATACTTACAATTCATTTACTTACAAATTCTTACATACAAATTAAGACACTAAATACTTATGATCTCACCAGCTTTAAAGTTGATACTCGCTTTCAAAATTACTTGTATCCTCAGGTCATCATAGACAGGTACCGATGCAAGGAGAAAGGAAGATGGAGCTTGTTCAAGACTCATCTTTCATTTTGATTTATGCTTTAGTGTTTATCAAAATTTGATAGAACATACTTGTATAATAATTTTATTATTAATGCAATGGATGATGTTGTTGCTTGTTTACTACTTTTCATTGTTGTGATACTGTACATGACGTCCTCGGCCCCAGAACGTTTCCACCGTTCTTGGTTTTGGGGTGTGACAGATTGGTATCAGAGCATTGTTTATAGTGAATTAAGTATATCAACCCATAAAAGATATACTAACTATAAATACATAAGGGATTAAAAATACTCTGACCAAGAGTTTATACTTTAAATAATAAAATATTTAATAAAGTATACGTGCCTGCATTCATACTAAAATCAGTGTCACTAGGACAGTACAAAAGAATTACTATTGTTGGGCAACACATGTGGGCTTAGAGACATATGGTCAAAACTGGGAAGATATAGCCTGATCACCTATATTATCCGAGGGTTGACTACCATGTGCCTAAGTTTAATTGTGTTGTTGAAACAATGCTAAAATCTTACCAACCCTACCACAATGAGAACAATAGAACATAACATTAAAATTAAAATACTATAGGAGTATTTGGTGTTACTATAAGTACTTTATACTTGAGAACTAAAACGGGATCTTCATTACTAAGTTGATAGTTGTTAAGTAGATACACTAAGGCTATATGTAATTAGGATATTATAGACTGAGAATTTGTGAAAATTTTACTTTACCCCTATTCTGTGTGAATTTGGAGTTAAGATCACTTATTCGAAGGTCTATCCTGTTTAGATTACACATAGCTGGTATGCACTTCACAAATAGCGATGTAACTAATGAAGGTTTTCTAAATAATTATCTAGATAGTTCGTCTAATAATTATTCTCTTACCCTAAATTCTCGCATAGAAAACATAGCTGGACTCCATCCCCACGACAACCGGTATCTTCCGAATGAAGTCATAGCTGGTTGGTTTGGAGAAGAACCAGAGAATGATCATCCTATCCCTTTGAATGATCACCATGATGAAGACCTTTCTGATGATGCTAACTCCGAACCAAAGGTTGAGAACCTACCCCGAGCAGCTCCATTTCAAATTCCTAACCCTCGTCCGACTTTTCATGGCCCGACGCTTGAGTGGGTGGAATGCTTGGAAACATGAAGCCAAGGACAAGATCAACCCATGCCATTTAATGGCGACCGAAACTTTTACAACTTGAGCAATGGGGTCTCAGCAGATAGAGTCTTGCCAATCTTGGTCCACAGAGTGGCCCGAAATGAGATTCAAGGCAGGACAGCCCTACATCAGATTACCGAAGATGTCGCCGATAAGAGAATGCATACCCTCCGCACCATTAGTCTAGAAGATGCTCGCGTGAGAGCAGAGAGAAACCATGAAACCCTGATGCAAGCACTGGCTGGATCACGAGCCGAAGTCATAGAGCTCCGAGTACGCCAAAGGGTGTACGAAAGACACCTACTTGACATAAACGTCAACTGGCTGAACTGAGAGTTCACCAGAGGGGTGACCGTCGTCAGTAGTAGATTCTTTACCTTACTTCCCTTGTTAGAAAGTAATCATTTTCTGTCTTTGCCCGATGTGGCATTTTATATGAAATTACCTTGTACTGTAAGTACTTTAGGTTAGGTCCTTATGCTGTCAAGAATTATCTTCTCTGGATATGATGTAAGACCTTTACAAGGTCATTTTTCCTGAATCTTTACGTCGGGAATATCAAAGATATTGACAGCCGGCTAACTTCTGTGTCATTCTTCATTCAAGTACTCTTATCATTCTTTCATTAGAGTCTATCTGAAACATGATTTAGTCAAGTCACTGGACTATAGCAAGTTAGATCCGGAGACATTTCCAAGTCTCTTTTAGTGGTTGGATCATGTTATTCGCCAACCATCGATACCTCGGCTTGAACGACAAACGTCTTGATACCATTCTACAAACTTACTTCTACTCATTACTAGGACTGCATCATAGGGATGTAGGTCAAACCTTCGCGATCATACTTCTATTTCCGTGCTAGGACTGCATCATAGGGATGTAGGTCAAACTTTCAAGAACATACTCTTACTCTTTGATTGAACAATCGCCGTACACCTAGGGTCAACCAGAATCGCTCACCAATTCCTTATCTTTCGTATTACAGAATCATGTCGTCATCCGGAAACAATCAGTCGGACAACGAAACCTCTACCTTTCCTATGGACGCCGCTACCTTCCAAACCACAGTTACAACTGCCGTGATGGCTGCCGTGACAGCTGTCCTTGTGCACCATAGTGCTATCAGCACAAGCAATGCTGATGTTGGGATTGAAGATTCCAATCATAGTATCAATCCAGGAAGTCGCCAAAGGCTAGCTATGCAACAAAAGCGTCAAGCTCAGAAAGACAGAGAACAAGAAACAAAAGCGTCAAGCTCAGAAAGAACGCAAGAAATCCCAAAGGCTAGCTATGCAACAACAACAAGTGGAAACCCCTGCCATCCTAGTACCGAGCAGGCCATACGAGGGAAAACTCCCGAAGTGTGATAAGTGTAGTTTCCATCATCATGGGGCTTCCCATGAGATCCAGTGTCGCAATTGCCTAAAAAGTAGGGCACCATGCTCGTGGCTGTGGAGCACCGGCACGACCCATCACTCAAGTCCCTTTCATCGGGACTAACCCTACACACGAGAGTAGTTATAAAGCCGAATGCTTTAGGAAGCAATTTCCAAGGTGGTGTAATGAGGAAGGCACTCGTGTCCACATAACACTGACTAAACACCTCACTTCCACCACCAATATTGGAGCTGTCCAGATATGTCACCAATGCGGTGAAATTGGACACTTCAAGAAAGATTGCCCGATAACAAAGAACTCGGGTGCTGATGGGAAGATTCTCAGGATCACAGCTGCAGGAGAGCCTATGCCGGAACCCTCGTTAATGTAACTTAGGTGTGTTGTTGTAACAGACTTATAAAATATCCAGAACTAGTGCAACTAGAGTCTTACCTTTTGCGAGATCCTGTCTGTATAGGGATTCTCGTGCTGCGTATACTTGTCTTTTGTAGTATATCTTATTCGCAGCAATAGTCTTGTGGTAAATCTAAAGTACTGTAACTCTGTTCATGGTTGCACGGTTATGTTTTGTCTGTAAACGCCTTATGTTCAAATCTAATGTCTTTAAAGTTTCTGTATGATTCCGACATTATCATACGATTAGATTCAATTTGATCCACGCCATAACAGCTTCATACGTACATCCCTTTGTCAGTAAATGTCGCTTTAGCAAAGCCGTCATATCGGAACACCGAAGTACTCATGCCTGGAGTACCTCTTAGTTATTTTTCCAAAGAAACCCCCGAAGTACCACTCGTGCAGTACGTCAAGTTCAATCCAAGGATTCATACGATTGATCTATCACTGAGGAATGTATGCATAAGAGTGATATATAATCAAGGTTCTACAGGTTTAGAATTGATGATTTCACTTTAACTTCTTTTTCCCTGATGGGATGTGAGCTTAAAGAAGAATCAATTATTCGACTACCTTTTCAATCTTAATTATATACGACTCGTGTACACGAAATGGTGATTGTGAACCAAGTATGAATTCTAATATGAACTTCAGGACGAAGAACTGCTCAAGACTACGAGTAATCACATCGTCATGTGAACAAACTTAGAACCCAGTATGACTCCCGTGAACGAATCTCCCATATGCTTAAACACCTACGGAGACACAAGAACAGTTCAGACAACTTAGCGAACAACACATAAATAGAATTAGAAGACTAGGCTTCTCACCCTAGAGAACCCCAGTCTTATTCCCCCAGAGATCGACGGATTGCATCGTATGTGCCTCGGATATCGAGGACTCCGTCAAGATTTTTCATTAGAAATTGTTATCTCTGCCTCGCATAGATGAAATGGTTGAGCAAACGCAAGTAAAGAATTACTTTCAGAAATGGATCTGAGATCCGAATATCACCAGTTCGAGTGTTAGGAAAGGATGTCCGGAAGACTATCTTCCGAACTTGATGCGGACACTTCGAGTCCGTAGTGATACCCTTCGGATAGGACCAATACGCCCATAGCTTTCATGAGCTAAGCGAATAGGGTACGTCTTTCTTACTTGGATCAGTTTGTCATTTCCCCATGTAATGACTTACTTATCTACCCTCGTAGTAAGAAGGAGCCCTTGGAAACATTACCTTCAGAGGTACTTTTCGCGAAGTTCTCTAGGCACGAGTTTTGAAATTGAAGAGTCAAATTTCTATGACACCCTGTTAGTGATGTGGGAAATTTTGAGTACTCTTACAATTTGTCAAAACAGTTGAGAAATTTGTCGACACCTGAGACGCCGACAATCATTCGTCAAAATTCTAGGTCTTACCGACCTACTGTCGTAGTTCATTCAGAACCCCTCGCAAATTACAGAAACCTTTACAACCTTGACCCATCAAGGAGTGGCCTTTGACTGGGAAGTTAAGCAAGAAAAGGAACCTTTGAAATTCCAAGTGAGTGACCAAGTTCCTTAGGAGAACTCACTCTGGGAATGACTTAATACGCTTTGGATCGCGTGGAAAGCTAAATCCAATATAGTTAGGACCTCCGAGATTCTTATCAGAATCGGTCCTATGTCTCGCACACCCTAGACCTTCTCCGCGAACTCAGTAACGTACATCCTATTCTTCGCGTCTCGATTGTGAAACCATACATTTCCGTTAGGACTCTTGTAAGTCCACTCTTCGAGATCCTCACTTCGTATTAGAACTGTAGTGACCCTCGACCGAGAGGTCAAGCGGACGAAGCAACGCCATCGCCCGTTAGTGAAGGTTCATTGGGATTCCAACTGAGAACCCGATTTCACATAAGTGCGCTAAAACCAATCGATTAAGAAGTTTCCTCCTCACGACTCGATCATTCGTGCATACTTCCTTGCCTAAATTCTAATTTCGGGACAAAATTCCCTTCAACAGGGGGATGATGTGACAGCCCGAAATTTCTATTCTGAACAAACCATATCAAGCCAATAGATGTAGAACAGTTACAGTGAAAACTCAGATTTCGAGTATAAGTTTGGCAGTTTCCAGGATATTACACTTAAGGAGATATTAGGAGAGTGGATGCACTAGGGTTTTGTGCAACACTGTTATTCCAATACTCTAGGATATTAGAGTTCATTCCGAGAATAGAAATATTTGCTGCCAAAAATCCCAAGACTATATATAGAAAACTGAACCAAATAGTTCATTAGTTGAATTCCAATTAGAGAAAAGCCAAAATTCTCTCTCACGGATCTTCGGGTTTTTATCCCAAATTGTGAGTACTTCGATCTAGTTATGTTATATAGCTTAGATTGTGTTTAGAAACACCAATTACATATCAAATCTATGAGACTCGGGAGTTTACCGCCCAAGAACGTTCTTGGGGAGTAAACTCCAATATGTGGCTTAAATGCTACTTAGTCCTTTCCCCGTGATTTGTAACTACCTTAGACTTGTATGCTAGTGTGTATATGACTAGAAAACATCAAAATCAGATTAATACCCCAAGATTTGGGAGTTTACCGCCCAAGAACACCTGGGGAGTAAACTCCATTTTAAGGTACTAAAGGGTTCCAATGACCCTCAAAGCTTTAGAACTCGATCTAGAAGCCTTCATTTCATATTTAGGACACCAAAATCAATTAGAAACAATGATGAAAGTGAGTTCAC
This sequence comes from Lactuca sativa, assembly GCF_002870075.4. Taxonomy (NCBI): domain Eukaryota; kingdom Viridiplantae; phylum Streptophyta; class Magnoliopsida; order Asterales; family Asteraceae; genus Lactuca; species Lactuca sativa. The sequence continues at coordinate 221,152,711 of NC_056626.2, read as the reverse complement.
GGCCAAGGAGCTTCTTGGGCCGTGAACTCCATGTTTAAGTGCCAAAATGCCCTTAAAACCTTCCTTAAGCCAAGAGACTAATTTGGGCATGTACCTAAATGAGTTTTGGACTAGCTAACACACTTAGAACACCAAGAGTAAGGTGTTCACGGCCCAAAAGGTTCTAGGGCCGTGAACTCCATAAAATGGTGCCAAATGGTGCCATAAACTCTTCTAAAGCCAAGTACAAAAGCCTAGTTTAGTTCCTAGATAATTTAGAGACTTGAAAACACCATAATCACCCTCCCAAGGGAGTTTACGGCCGTAAACTCCATGGGATATGGTCCCAGGGCCGTAAACTCCTCAAAGGAGTTAATAGGAAGCCCAAACACTTGTTTAAGCCTTGAAGCAATTCACCACATGAGTTGTATAATTGTTAGACTTCATCTAGGGACTTGGTTGACAGTTTACGGCCAGGAGCTTACTCCCCAAGGCCGTAAACTCCAAAACATATGGCCATTAGACCATAAACTCCCATTAGGGGCATTGCACTCCTTTGTCGCAACCCATTAGCCTCCTAGCACTTGACCAAAAGTGTTTTCTTCGCGTTTAAATGTTTATACTTGTATAATTAGTGTTTTAATCACTAATTATTTATATAAATATGTTTTCATATGTAATTAGGATCATTGTGTGTGTCTAAAGTCTTCACTTGACACCGAGCACTTGCCCGATCCTTCCTTACGATAACAGTCCGTTCAATTCCAGTCACTTACTGCAGGTGAGTTCATACCCCTTAAATAATGTTTTAAAGTATTTTTAAATGTTTTATGGGGGGATACAAGTAGAATTATGCTAGTTATTATATCAATCACATGTGATTAATAAGTAGAATTACGCTAGTTATTATATCAATCACATGTGATTAATATGCAGCATTCAAATGATTTACTACACATTAGTCGTTTTACCAAACAGTTTCCTTCAAATGATTTTTATAAACATTTTATATGTTTTAAACTCCTTATTACACTGTACATTCTACTTTGTATATCACATTTCAAACTTATTTACAATTGTGTTCCAAACAAATGTTTCCTTATACTTAAACTGTTTTATCAAACCTATGCCTTCAAACTGTTTTATTGGTTGACATCAAGTCGATCTTTTCTGAAAATAATAATTATGTTCAAATGTTTTACAAAACTTATTTATGCTTTTATATTATAAATTGCATGCCTTTATATGTATAGTTATATAAGAAATGTTTAAAAGACTTAGGAAGGCTATCCACCCTATTTCCTTTTCGTGCTTGAGATGTGGTCTGGTGGGATATCGGGTACTCGTCCGAAGGTCGTTTAAATATTAGTTATATAACATATGTACATATATAGTCATAACGTCCCTTCCAGTTCATCCCATGCCCTTGGGTAGCAAGGGTATACATCCATGTCCATACGTACCAGTTAGATTACTAGTAAACTACCATATGGGTGGTTTAGGAAGATACTAGAACTATTACTAGAACGCAATATCATACTATGAGTCAGTTCATTTATGAGTCAATACTTACTACTAGAAGAACATATACAACTATACTAGAGAAGAACATATACAACTATACTAGAGAAGAACATATACAACTATACTAGAAAGAGAACATATACAACGATACTAGAACGATTACATTACTATACTTGCTAGGTAGAGAGCACGTACATTACAGCTACAATAGTTCATTACATTACACATACATGAATACGTTAATAATTGTGATCCACTGGATCGGAGCATGCCTTAAATGTCATGGCCCGAGTTGTAGCCAGAATTCTCTTGGAGGGAGAGCGTGAGTTTGCGTATAGATCTATACTGGATTGACTATCCTACACCTTGCTGCTAGCTACAGCAGGACCTGCAAGTCTGCGGGTGCCAAACGTCATTCCATTATTACGACCATTCTTATGTCGTTGTTACCAGTCAATAGTATGGTACAATTAATCACATGATGCCTTAATATAAATCTGGTTTAAGGTAGTTAGTACAGCAGTAGTTCTTATAGCGCTACGTTTTAGTACTACATTAATTTTCCCCGTACATATATTTAGTGATCTTTTCACTTAAACTATAAATGTAAACTATATTTTGATAATGATAGTTACACTTGGGAAAATTACACACTTTTACAAGAGACGAACATATAGAACAGTTAAGTCTTGGTAGAAGACTACATTGAGAACAGTTAGGTCTTGGTAGAAGACACCCTTATATAATAGTAGGAATCATAGGGATTTCTAGAGTTTTTCAAACGTTTACAGTTGTTTTACAAACATTTTCATACTTACAGTTCATATACATTTTCAATACTTACAATTCATTTACTTACAAATTCTTACATACAAATTAAGACACTAAATACTTATGATCTCACCAGCTTTAAAGTTGATACTCGCTTTCAAAATTACTTGTATCCTCAGGTCATCATAGACAGGTACCGATGCAAGTAGAAAGGAAGATGGAGCTTGTTCAAGACTCATCTTTCATTTTGATTTATGCTTTAGTGTTTATCAAAATTTGATAGAACATACTTGTATAATAATTCTATTATTAATGCAATGGATGATGTTGTTGCTTGTTTACTACTTTTCATTGTTGTGATACTGTACATGACGTCCTCCGCCCCAGAACGTTTCCGCCGTTCTTGGTTTTGGGGTGTGACATCTTGAGCCATAACAGTGGAAAGAAAGCTTTGGAGAAGAAGGAGTAAGAGCCCAAGCACTTAGATCTAAGCTTAACAGTGAGATAAGCTTCATTTGGAGGTATAAAGCTTCAAGCTTTCTTCATTTTTCTGTTGTGTGTTCTTATATGGGATGTTTTAGGGTTTTTGTCCCAAAAGTTAATGGCTTTGTGAGTTGATTAGCTCTAAGAACCTAGATCTGTCCCTTGCTAGTGTATTACATGTTATAAAGCCATAAAAATTCAATCTTGGTCATTAAGAGCTAACCATGCACGGGATATGAGCTTGAGAAAGAAAATGGATGAAGGTTTTGAGTGCTTAAGGCCAAACCAGCCATGCAAAGGCGTAAAGTCTTCGACTTTATGGATTAGGAGGCCGTAGGGGATCCAGATCTGCATTTTGAGCCAACGTCTTAACTGATTAAGACTATAAGTGAGGAAATAATGAAACTGGGACGTACGCTGAGCGTAAATCCCAATATACGGGGCGTAGGGTTCAATCAGCCCGATATCAGCATGGTGGACGAGTATGCCCAACGTAGGAATCTAGTACGCGCAGCGTACTCACAAGCATTGACTTTTATTGACTTTTAGGGTTCGGTCAACAAATGGACTTTTGGATTCAAGAAGGGGTAAAATGGTCTTTTACCCTACTGTGAGAGCCTAAGGGATGGTCTAGCTTAATGAGTGTTGTTATTCAATAAGAATTTATGTTTATGTGTATTAGACGGAGGCTAGACCAGAGATTAGAGTCCGAGATTATTCTGAGGTAGTTCGAGGTGAGTCTTCTCACTATACCTTACCTAGAGTGGTAATTATGTGTAACCGGAAGGTCGTATGTGCTTATATGTGATATGTGATATGCTATGTTATGAGTTGCCTAGTTCGGACCAGAAGGTCGACAGGGCTTGGACCGGAAGGTCATCATGGTTGGGCCGGAAGGTCAACCGAGTTAGGCCGAAAGGTCAACGGAGTAGTACCGGAAGGTCAACAGAGAAGGATCGGAAGGTCATCATGGTAGGGCTGGAAGGTTTACTAGAGTTGTGGAGCTGGAAGGTCCACTGAGACACATTGGCCGGAAGGCATGATAGAGCTTTATCCTCGAGTGGCTAATTTATATGCATGTGGTATTTTGGGGAACTCACTAAGCATTCGTGCTTACCGTATTATGTGTTATGTGTTTCAGGTACCTCAGAGGATCGCGGGAAGGCACCAGCATGATTGTATACACACTCGAAACATTGAGCTATGATTGTGGATCCTGGATTTGATATGATGTTTAGAAAACTTTGTTGACTATTATGGCGTTTTATATAAAATGGCATGTGTTTTGTGAAATTAAAAATGAAAAAATTATTTGAAAAATCATTTCGTTACATATAGTCCCACAAAATAAAGATATCGAAGTTGGAAGTTTTAGTTTTTCAACTTTTTTATACTCAGTGAAAATTTTAAAACATGTATATATCTAATTGGTTTGAAGTCGGATTGACATGTGGGTTGTTCTAACTTGTAATTTAGCGTTTGGACATGAGTTTAGACTATAATTTTGTCATTTTGGTTTAATATTCAATGAATTACAGTCTCCCGAAATCGGGATATCAAAGCTGAAAATTTTCAACTTCTCAACTAATTGTTTTTGTACTTTGTATTCTATGAAAATGTTAAAACATGCATACCTCATTTGTTTAAAGTTGGATTGACATAAAATATTTTCTAGAGTGTAGTTTAAAGTTTGCACATAATTTTAGACTATAATTTTGGGCTCATATTCAATCACTTACAGTCCCCCAAAGTCGAGATTTCAAAGTTGAAAGTTTTTAGGTTTTCAGCTTTTTTTGTATTCTGTAAAAATTTTAAAACATGCATATCTAATTCTTTTGAACTCGAATTGACATGCGGTTTTTTCCAACTTGTAGTTTAGAGTTTGTAGATGAATTTAGACTATAGTTTTGTCATTTTTGGTTTAGTATTCAATGAATTACTATTCCCCAAAGTTGGGGTATCAAAGCTGCAAATTTTCAACTTTTCACATATTTGTTTTTGTACTTTGTATTCTGTAAAAATGTTAAAACATGCACATCTCATTCATTTAAAGTCGGTTTCACATACGGTTTTTTTAGAGTGTAGCTTCGAGTTTGTACATAATTTTAGACTATAATTTTTTCAATTTTGGGTTCATATTCAATAACTTACATTCCCCCGAAATCAAGATATAAATATGGAAACTTTTAAAGTTCAACCTACTAAGCAGCAAGTAATTACCAAATAATTTCAGTTTTTACTGGGTTTCCGGTTCTAAACCCACTTTACCCGGTTCCACCCAACCCACTTTGATGTTTCCGGATTTTCCGGTTCTAGATCCACTTTACCTGGTACTGTACCCAGAACCGGTTCCTATATACCATAATGGTTTCTGGCCATACAAAATTTCATTAACCTGTTCGGGGTTTTCCAAGTTCGGGTCCATCCGGACTGGGTTTGAACTCACTTTCATCCCTAGTCAATACCTAATAAAGATTAAACAAGTCAACAACCCTCCCTCCAGGCGTCACCATCGCTAACAGCCTTTCCTCCGGTTCATCTTACCTTTACTTTTCACAAGTTTTGGCTGCAAAAAATGTGGAAATCAGAGGCGCCAATTTTAATCCATTTACCAAAAAAACAACATATCGATTATTGGTCATATGGGTGCAAAGCCGTGTAAAGCATATTGAAAGGTTCACACGTCCAATATGACTTTGTTAAAAAAATTGATTATTATCTTATATAGAAAACAGTGGATAAGGATTTTTGTTAACTGAAACTTAGATAGAGCAAGAAATGAACCATCTTAAACTGGATTCAATCGACTTCTCCCCTTCAAAATCATTGCAGCCAAAGACGAATGATTTGTCCGGAGAGCACTGAAATATATAATTTTGTAAAAAAAAATAATTATCGAATATATGTATGTATATGTATGTATGTATGTATATATATATATATATATATATATATATATATATATATGATTAGGATTAAATGTGAACTATAAATATTGTGTGAATGTATGACTACTTGTTATCTTTTGGATTAAAAGAAATGAATGATTATGATTTGAGGGTACATATTATTAACATAGGATACTATGTACTCTATAATACACCAAATTAATTACAAAAGTATTTTACTCTTGAACTTATATTTAATAAAAAAGAAATCCCTTATCTGTATCCTAATTTGATGGGATTTTTATTTAATACTTATTTATCTTATTTTACAAAAACTAATAATGGATAATTACATTTTTTTAATCAAAAGACATGTTTATATTATATTACGATGGACATGTATTCACTTTTCATTCTTATAGAATATGTCTTTATTCAAGTTATTTTTTGAGAATTAATATTCTCAAAGAATACATTTACATATATTCTCAAAAATAAAAGATTTCATCAAAATAACAATCATATACTTTTTGCAAAGTTGACAGATTCTTTCAAATAACATGTAAAAAGTAACAAAAATACAAATTTCACAAAGGATATTCTTTAAGCATATGATAAATCTCAAAAAATATATATTGGTGCATTCTTTAAGAATATTAATTCTTTGATAATGATTAAGAATGATAATGTGAATTCTGTAAGAATATTAATTCTTTCTAATTGGTTGAGAATGATAATGACTAATAATACATAAAAAGAATAAGATTGAAATAAAATGGAAAAAATTCTGCAATTAAACATGTTCACATTAGCAAAACAAACCTATATTTTGGTTTATTCTAAAAGAATACATGAAAAAAATACAACTACATGAAACATTCTTGATGTACAGATGGTCGTTTTGCAAACTAAAACGTGCCTCATTCTTGAAATAATACATTGATATTCTTGATTCTTTTTAAACAAAACCCTTCTTGATATATATTATTGTTGGAAAGCTTCTCTTTATCCCATTTTATTGGTGGCATAAGCAAGACCTGCATATAGTATTATACAAACTTGTTATCCTGGACAGTGATTTGTGAAACATGCATATATGACTTGAAAAAGAACATGATGGTAAATCTCTTATGAAAACATGACATCTTTCCTAGAACAAATAATGATTTTAAGCACCAGATTGAAAAAGTTAGTACAATTCTACTAATATCAATTTGAATTAGACTAAGTGTATATTCAAATCCCAAACATGAATGGATTCCAATAAAAAGATATGAAGTGCTAACGAATTGTCATTAATATGTGTAAATTGAAAGCAAAATTAAATTGACACCAGTTAACTCTATGGTCTACAGATTAGATAGTGAAGTAGATACGAAAACTAAAATTTAGTTCAAACAATACAAGTGTAAGTTGTGTGCAAAATAAAGAAGCAATATAATAATAAAGAAACTAAATTAATTATTCTATTAGTATAGCATTTTGGTTCAAGAATTTTATCATATAGGTTATGTGCAAAATCAGCCATCAATTCTACATACAATCAAATAGTCCGTCAGGGCTTGGCAATCATCAACTATGGTACAAAAAAATCAAAAGGACCTGGAAAAATTTAACTTTTATTTTGAATTTCTAGCAAAATCAATATGGAGATATGGAATGGGAAATTAATTTGACTTTAGGCAGTAATTAAAAATTCGTTTCTTATACCCTAATGGATTTAGGAAGTAAATGAAAATAAATCTGTTCTTGTACCTTTGAATTATTAGAGGGTGAATCCATCGCAATAATATATGAATGGGAATTTGACAATTAATTGAACAAAAAACCCATAACTTTTTTTTTAATTACCTTCGTTGAAGGGGCTGTAGAATATGCCGATGTGGAGGAATTTAGTGAAACTTGGCAAAATAACATTATTTATGAAGAGGGGAAAGAGTTTTTTACGTGAGGAAAAATGTTGATTCATAACTGGGGTTGTAGATGAATGACTCCAAAAAAATGTACATTTTTCTCCCATTCGTCAAATTATCTTTTCTGTTTTATGCTCCTCTTAAAATTCTCATTTCTTCTTGGGTAAAATAGTGGATGGTGGTCGTAGATGTGTTAATGGAGATGATATATGAAGAGGGGTTTGTTGCGTAGAAGAGGATTTCAACTGTGGTGATAGAGTGGTCGGCGGTTTGTGTATGGTGATCGTGATGTCGGCCGATGATGTGGGTTAAGGAGATGAAGGAAACATGAATTTGACTTAATATAACTGATCCAAGATTTAAGGGAGGTTCCATAAATATCAGATTTTACTGTTGGTTGATAAAATACTTGTATATAAAATTTGAAATTACTTTGATTGGTTCGCACATTCATACAATATTTAGAGTAGAATATGAACCTAACTATATATATATAGGCTTAGGTTATTTTGTTTTTACTAATTATTGTGTGCCAGAATGCACAGATCTGTACCAACGGATGAAATTAATCAATGAACATGATTTGAGAGTGTACGATATTACAATGGGACACCATGTACCATATAATCACACAAATTTTAGCAAAAGGGTATTTCAGACAATTAACTACATTTAAAAAAGGAAATTTTCGGATTTTAGGGATAATTAATTCTCATAATTTTAAAAATCTGAATTTTTTTAATTAATTAATTTTAATTCTAACATAATTTGTAAACATAACCGATTTTATTCTGTCAGAATATTTTTTTTATTAGAATGATGCTCTTCCAGAATTTTATTCTATTAGAATATTATTGAAGAATAACAAAATTCTTGAATCCGAGGTTGAAAAATAACAACATTCTAATATATTCTTATACATCCGAACTTAAATACAAATCCATACATATATTCTTACAGACTAAAAGCCTTATACATTTTAATATAAGTATACATATTCTAAAAGAATATCAACAAAAATGAATAAAATTCTTAAAAAATAACAACATTCTTAATTTATGAGTATGATCAAACTTTATCCATTCTTCAATTTATTCCTATTAGGTATTCAATGCATTCTTCCGGTCATTCTTATCACAAATACAACAAAAACTAATAATGGTTAAAAACATGTTACTTGCAATTAACTATCACTTTATATATTCTGATAGAATATATAGAATATGACAGAATACATAGAATATATTTTGGCCATGGGGGGCTGAGAGGGGCGGGGGGCAAAGTGGGCAGCTGCACAGGGCCCAATTTTTTTCATTATATATTTTTATTTAAAAATACAAAATTATAATAAAGATAAGGGCCATTTTTTTCTTGTTCGTCCTAGGCCTTTAAGAATATTTCTTTTTTCAGGATCGGCCCTGATTTTGGCAGAATACATATAATTTATTATGGCAAAATATATTCTGACAGAATATATAGAATACACTAAAAATATTGTATTTAGTGCTAATATAATTTTAGATTCCAAATATACAATAACGAGAGACAATAGAAATTGGAATTCAAAATCACAAATTGAACCAAAATAATACACAAAGAAATTAATTACCTTTTGAAACAATTATATAAAACATATGTTGCTAATTCTGACAGAATGCATACCACAATGTTAAATTCTTTTGATTCTCTTTTAGACATTTCAACAAACACTTGTTAGACATTAACATGAAATATGATAATTACATTTGTATTTATAATGGTAAACCTTTGATTTCTGGAAAAATACACAAGGAAATGAAAAATATATAATCTCTAACTACACACTGGGACCAAATCAGAATATTTTTCTTTTTTTTCTTATTTGTAACTACCGAACCAAAGTAAAACGAACCACAATTAATTTCGTTTTTTTTTTGTGAAACGACCAAAACAAAAGGCTAAAGAAAAGTTAAGAAAATTTCTTTATAGTTGTTGTTGTGAAGAACAAGAGCGAAAAAAAAAATAATTCTTTTTCTTTTCTTGTTTGTTGCTATCGAACAAAAGTACAAAAAAAAATTGTTATATCAAGAACAAAACTAAAAGCCTAGAAAAAATTAAAGAAACTGTTTTATGATTGTGTTGACGTGAAGAATTTATGCCATACAAGATGAAGTATTTAATATCAAATGCGGAGTAAACTTACCTGGACATAATCCAAAAGTCATGGAACTATGTGAAGAGCTTATCTCCAGCCGACAAAAAAATATATGCAATATTTATTGATAAAGAATGGTTTGCTAGAGCTATCTTCTGCTGGAATTGAGCATTTTGGTTATGGCATTGAACCAAGAAGATGAATATGAGTGGATACAAATATAAAGGAACGCACGAAGTATACTCCTAGGACGATGATGACGGCAATTTTTTAGGGTTTATAAACTAATTTCTCCCATTTAAATGATATTAAATGTTTTAACTATTTATCATAATTAAATATAATTAAGATTATTATTATACCCCTGCATAATTTATTACTTGTTTAGTTATTTTGTAAAATTTGATTGGTTCTTACATGTATACAATACTTATCGGAAATATTTGAACCTAAATATATATATATATATATATATATATATATATATATATATATATATATATATATATATATATATATATATATATATATATATATATATCCTTTTTACCAAAGTTTGAGCGTTCTACATCCAAACTCATCTAGTTCCATATAATTTCAAAGCCTAGAAATGATGGGATGTCAAGCCCACCAAGCAAATTACACCCTTTGATTGCTAAATAAACGTAATATAATGGTAAAAAGGGGTATCGATCATCGGGGAAATGGTTGTATTCAATCACCAATGCAATTCAATAGAACTAGTGAAATTAAACTAATTAACTACAATTAAACTAAAAGGGGGGTTTTTTGATTACTTGAAAACTAAAATACTTGAATAACTAAAAACCTTGCAATTAAGCAAGTTGATGAGATGCTCAAAAGTTGGAAATAATTTGTTAACTAAGACAATTCAACACAATGAACATTTGTGTGTTTATCATTAGGATCTAATACAAAGCTTATCCTTCATCCCAAATTGGTTATAGCAATCATGAAGCATGATATGCCAAGATTCCTCATAGGTTGTATGGAGGTTGGGGAAGCCCACAACACACCTTCTTAATTAAGATCAAGGGTCAATTGAAGCAATTAATCCCAAGAAATCAATTAGCCTTAAGAATGAAGGAATCCCCAATTCCTAGAGGATGTCAAATGCTTACACATCCATAAAGGAGATATGATTCATAAGCTAGAGATGATTTCTACCATCATAAAGCCTTTGTTCTAGATAAATTCAATGATCCAATACAAAATCAATGAAATAAATCAACCATTGCTCAATCAAATACTAAGCTCATGATCAAAACATCAAATAAGCATAAGAATTGCAAACTAGAATCATAAACATGGAATAAATTGATAATCAACATAAATCCTTCAAAACCCACAAACATTCATTGGTTTTCAGCCAAAGTCAACCAAATGAGAGTATTAGCCACTCATGGCAACAAAGTAACAAGAACAATAATCTAATTGCATAAAGAAACTACCTAAGATTTGGAAAGATGAAAGGAAATGGTTTCTAGCTCCCAAAATCGCCTCTTGTAGGTCTCCAATGGTGGAAAAACGTGAATGAGCCTCTAGATCTGATCCCCAAAGGTTATGGCAAGCCAAATGACCAAAATGCCCAAACTGGGCAGTTGCGCAGGTACCTGCGCGACGAAAATTCCACCCGCGCAAATGTTGTTGTAATGCTATTGGTCCACCAAGCCACTCCACCCTTCCACTACCAAAGGTTCCTTTGGTCCCCCCCCCCCCCCCCCCCCCTCCCTTGTCCATGTAATTTGAAATGCACCAATCATCATTTAGCCACCAAATGGATGCTCCAAGCCCAAAATTAGAATTTTATGATCCATCTTCACAAGCCCAAATAATCCAAGCTAATAACTTTCAAAGCCCAATTCTTCTTCTTTGATTCCGCCAAGCCCAAGAATGCCTCGGGAGCCCACTAAGCCCGTCTCCAATCAACCCGCCACCACAACAAGCACCGAAAAACCTACAAAATATCTCATGCAACATAACAAGCACCCGGTATGATCCATAATAAAGAAAATAAAGAATATACAATGCAATAATGATAAAAAGATCTAAAAAAATCTAAAATAAACTAATAAAAATAAGGAAATAAAATAAGCTATCAAGAAACTTATCATCAATAGTCATACCAATAAAATCTCAAATGTTGAATATAAATCCGATTAAAATAAAAGGAAACTGGGAAAAAGGACGATACATCAAGATCTATATTGTTATCATTCATAATTATATATTCTTTTTTTTAACCAACAAATACAAATATATAATTTACTCATAAAGTAACACTTAATTCCATCTATGTCCACAATAGGACTTGAACCCTCGACCTAAAAAACGAAGGGTACTACCTGATACCGCTGAGTTAGAAGCCCTTTGGTTTATAATATATTCAAATTGATTATTGAACCAATAATTGACGACGAATATTTGGTAAATATAAGTAAGTGTAAATATCCAAAAAAATAAAAATAAATAAATAAGACCTTTAGGGTTTGCTAAAAGCAAAAGGAGAAGTATAAGCAGTCTCCATCTCTCTCATACAAATTCACAAAAACATTGTTACGGTTAGTTATTTTTTGTTCTAACCTAAATAAATCCAAACAAATGCAGACTTATAAGGACTAAAAATATTACTTTATATTTAAGATAAAATGAATTTGATGAAATCACACATTAATTAGCATTCCTTTTATCTCGTCTGCCAAAAGTGAAGCACTCGGTAATGATTAAGCTGCAATAAGAAAAAAAATTAATTTTATTCCTTAATATTCTTATATTATCATCCATTAGCTTCATAATCACTTATTAAGAACAAAGATACATCTATAGGGCCGATCCTTTATTTATGCAACGATGTTAAGATTTTTCTTATAGATATATGAAAAGAAATGGGTTTCTTACCAATATTAGGGTTTAGAATTCTCAAAACAATCTAAAGCTCATAGATCAATCCTAAAGGGAATCATCTCCACTTGGTAAAAAAATCACCAAATAAACCTTAACTGTCATTGAGAAAAAAGAGTACAACCGGAAGAAAGGTTCATGTTGTTGTACCAAAAGCTTACCAAATTTACCGTTAAAACTCGAAATTTCAAACATATAGTGGTGAATTTTAGTACAACAGGCTTCATTAACAATTCTTTAAGAGTACTTGGTTTGTAGTAGCTTCAATAAGTGCAATGGGGAGAGTAATGATCCAAGTTAGAGCAAGAGCAAAGAGACAACTGCACACCATGGAATCTACAAATCTTCTTTCCAAACAAAACCTATGAAGTCACAAATGGACTATAATTATCAACAATCAAGAAATCAGAGGCTGAAGTTGCAGCAAGAGGCAAGACTGAATCTGTAATCTGATAAATTTGACTTCAAGAAGTCACAAATGGACTATAATTATCAACTATGATTTGCGTTGTTTTCTTCTCCCTTTTGATGCACCCTGTAATGACGTGTCACATGTCACAGTGCCATGGGATACTTCATCTTCAATGGGTTTTCCATCATGACATACCTAATCGCAGGTGAAAAGGAAAGATAAGATGAAGATGTTTTTGGAAAATCTGATTACATCTTCAAAGTTGTAGCCGCATGTGAAAAAACCAAAATCTGGTGCGCACCTAGTTAAATAGCACACGATAGAGGGTCGGTGAAGCTTTAAAACAATAGCAAAAAGATGTTGATGATTTGCCTCTCTCCTAGCTACATCATAAGGAAATGGAAGGTTGAATGAAATCCATGGAGCCCTAACCGAATATTAGAAAAAGAAGAGGTGCTTGAAGTCGACGATATGAGGGATTAAACGATTGAAGGTTTTAATTTTGGGATCGACTCTGCTGACTGAGATCCCGCTTAGGGTTCATGAAATGCTGAAGTTTGTTTATGAGAATCATATGAAAAGCATGAGATCAACTCTGCTGACCGTCCCCCTTGAGCTCAGAAAATCCTAGTCGCGCCTACTCTCCATTTTTGTGTGTTAAGAAGCTTGGAAGGTGGATTTTGTGAAGAGAGCTCGAAGTCTAAGGAGCTTGGAGCAAGAAGAAGCTTGTGGATCTGATTTCTACTTCATCTTAGCAACATCTTGAAGGTAACAAGTCGTTACCTTGACTTCTCTCTAGCTAGATCGCTTCATGAAAAGTTTTAGGGCTACTTCTAGTTTGTTGTGGAGTTATTTCTGGTTTTTGGCATGATCTAAAGTTGGAACTTCAGATCTGGACTCCTCTAGCCCCTTATAGTCATAAAGTTCTAGTCCTTAGCAAGTTATGGCCTTCTCCTTACCTAAAACTCCTTCTTTAGCTTGGTTTTGGCATTTATGACCTTGCATGCATGTAAAGTTTGCAACTTTACGTGGAAACCATGCCCTAGGAGGCTAGATCTGCAATTTGGAGCCTTGGTCTTACTTAAAAGTGTCTGGGCTAGAAAAAGACTGAAGAGACTCGACGAGTTGGATGAAGATTGTTTGTATTGGTTCTGCATGGACTCGACGAGTCAGTGAGATGACTCGACGAGTTGGTTAGGGTTTTCCCGACAATTGGACACCGCATCGACTCGACAAGTTGTCTGGAAACTCGGTGAGTCAACCAGGGTTTTCACGATTTCTCGAGTTCTGGAAGAACTCGACGAGTCAGTGGGCTACACTCGACGAGTTGGGTCAACATGGACTGTTGACCTTGAGCGTTGAATTTAACTTTTACCAAGGGTTGACCAGTTTAACTTCTGGGGGTATTTTAGTAATTTGGGAATTTATGAAAGTGCATCATTGGTGGATGTAAGTGATTGAGTTTGGAGTCGTATTTGGGGAGTTTGACATTTATCATCCTAAGTTACTTGTGAGGTGAGTTATCCTCACTATACTAATGGGGTTGAAGGCACCAATGCCAGTCCTTTTCGAATTTGTATATGGGTTTATTGCATGTTGATATGCTAGTGACCTGTTAGGTCGGTATACTGCTATATAGGATGATGCTATGCTAGTGAGCTCTTAGGTCGGTATCCTGGTATATACGATGATGCTATGTTAGTGACATGTTAGGTTAGTATCCTGGTATATAGGATGATGTTATGATTATCGATTTGTCAGATCGGGTTGACTGTTATATATGCTAGCGTATGATATTTATGTGCACATGATTGTTTGATGTGGGGTTTGGGTTGAGGCGAACCTGTTTGTGCTGAAAGCCAACATACTCGGGGCGGATCGGATAGACTGCAGGCCCGAGAGGGCATAGTATTCAGGCCGAAGGCCTGGCGAGCGGTCCGGATAGGCTGAAGGCCCTTAGAGGCGGTCCAAACGTGTCGATGGCTCAGAGAGCGGTCTAGATAGACTGATGGCCCTGCAAGGTGGTCCCGTCAAGCTGATGGCTCATTATGCATGCTTTTTGTTTATATGATATGATTATGATTGAATGACGTTGGTATTTTGGGGGAACTCACTAAGCTTCAGGCTTACAGTTGTGGATTTTTTTCAGGTACTTCTGATGATCGTGGGAAGGCGAAGGCGTGATCGTGCACCTCCTTATATTTTTGTGATTTGGTTCTGGGATACTCTGACACGGAAACCTTTTAAAAACAAATTTGTAATAATTATTGGTTCTTGAATGATTTAAAAAGTTTTAAATTGGCATGATTTTTATAGGTGTTACAAGTTGGTATTTGATCCCTGGTTTGAGTGAATTGGAGGAAACACTTATGTGTCTCCGGTCTCAAACTAAGGACAAGATTTTAAAATGATTTTTTTTCAAATGGTTTTCGAAATACTAAAGGAGGATGCAAGTGTATGATGAGCCAGAGCCAGTAAGTAGATCCTAAAATACCTCATGGATTATTTGATTTTATGATATGTTATAGCACCATGCTAGTACTAGGCTATGGGACTTTAGGAATTGCATGATTATATGATGCCTAATAGCCTAGGGTTTTTCATTATATGAAATTGACATCATTATTGTAGTTTTTTAGTGTATGCATCACGATTGTACATAATTAATATCCTATAGCCTAAGAATGTTTGGTTTAGCCTTATTTTCTATTCTTTTTGATGAAAGGGCTTAGGGTAGGATCAGGTATTCGAAAGTCTATAAGGTCTAGCATTATGTATGGCTAGCATACACAAGTGTTGCAGGGTTGGTGAAAGTTTATGGGTGGGTTGTGTGGGGTTAGTATGCCAGTTATGAGATATTTAACCTTCCTCCAAGAGTGAGGATTGAGTGCGCACCATGCTTACAGTCACACCCCGATTTCCTGGATGTGGAACTTGAGAATTTTATTCACATTAGAGGAACTACTCGACGACTTGGTTAGTCCCAACTCTTCGTATAGAGAGTTGATCAGGACGCATGGAATATGAAGTCTACTCGTTGAGTCGGAGGACTGGACTCGACGAGTTGAGTATGTTTGATGAAACCCTAATTATTTGGGATTGCACCCTATTTAAAGGACTTTAACTCCTTTACCCCGACTCCCTCATCACTTTACCACCCTGAGAGAAACCCTAATCAGGTACCTTCCATTTGAGAGTGCTTGGAGCTAATGGTGGGTGTGTTTTGGTGCATTCCTTGAAGATTGAATGATTGGAACAAGAAGAAGTCTTTAGATCTGGCATTATCTCAGTGGTAGCAGTCATTTGAAGGTAAAAAGTCGTTACCTTGATCACTTGGTTGTTAGATCTCTCCATTAGAGAGTTTATGGCCCTTTTCTAGCTTCTCCTTGAGTCATTAATGGTTGTGAGCATGCTATGGAGTTGTGAGACCTCATATCTGGACACTACTAGGCCTTTTAGGCCTAAAGCCTCAAGCTTAATGAAGCTTTGACCCATCTTCATGTCCTAAACCCCTTTTTGAGCTTAGTATTGGGTGTTTTAGCCTTGTGAGGCCTTGCATGATCGTAAAGTTAGCAACTTTACGTGGTAACTTCATCCTAGGAGGTTGGATCTGGAGTTTGGAGCATTGGAATCGACTAGAGTGAGTTTAAGGTGTAATGCATGAAGAACTCGATGAGTTGGGCATCCAACTTGAAGAGTCGAGTCGGGTTTTCCTATTTTGGATTTAGAGTGGACTCGACGAGTTGGTGGGGCAACTCGACAATTGGTTAGGGTTTTCCCCGATCTTCTGGACTTTGCATGGACTCGATGAGTTGGCTAGCAACTCGGCAAGTTGACACAGGATTTCGTGATTTACTGAGTACTGAGGAAATCGACGAGTAGATGAGTTGCACTCGACAAGTTGGGTCAACTTTGACTGTTGACTTCCGTTGACTTTAGGGTTTTGGTGAAGCCGTGGATTTTGGAGGCTAAGGAGGGGTGGAGTGTAGACCAGTTGTTCGAGTGTGGGATATATGGCTTTACTCTGTGAGGTGAGTCTTCTTACTATACTTACCTGAGTGACCGGAGGGTCTTATTTGAGTTATTAACTGGAGGGTCTTATGTGCTTATATTGAGTTATATGATATTATGCATTTTGTCTTTGTGATTTATGCTATATATTTATTCTGTGGCTTACTGAGTTAGGACCGGAGGGTCCAAACCGAGTTGTGAGACCGGAGGGTCTTCACTGAGATACAGGACCAGAGGGTCCAAACCAAGTTGTGAGACCGGAGGGTCTTCATTGAGATACCGGACTCGAGGGTCTGACCCAAGTTGTGAGACCGTAGGGTCCTCACTGAGCCACATGATTGTAGGGTACTTATCGAGATATAGCCATGAGTGAATAATTATTTGTGTGTGGTATTTTGTGGAACTCACTAAGCTTCGTGCTTACAGTGTTGTGTGAAATGTGTTTCAGGTACCTCTTAGGATCGTGGGAAGGCGCCAACTTGATTGTACACACCAGCTGGAGATTATGAGGATTTTGGGACATTATCACACATTTTGTTGTCTTGTGTTTTGAACAACTTATACATTTTGTGTTTTGAGAAATGTGAGATTGTGTTTTATGTGGTTTTAAAAATGAAAATCTTTGTTCAAAAATTTAGAATGTTACAAGTTGGTATCAGAGCCTTTCTTTGAGGGATTCAAATATACTCTCGGGTATGTCTGGACTCAAACTGAGGATTTGAGAAAATTTTCTAAAAAGAAATGATTTTTCTAAAACAAGTAAGAGCTTTTAAGAGAAAACGAGATGGAGCAGTGTGTACAATCAGCCAGAGCCCGAACGGTGATTTCCCAAAATACCATTATTTGTTTATATTATGAGATACTTATGAGATAATAGAGCTGCTTGCTAGAGGATATGCTAGGTATTTCAGGAATTTAGAGCTAGAGTTGCATGATTCATGATGCCTTAGCCTAGGGGATGCTATTGATTGATATTAAATGCTATTTTCTCTTTGTATGTGTTGACTAGGAGTACCTAGCAGGAATCTTTTAGAGAGAGCTTTGAGTAGAGGAGTAATGTAGGAGAGATACCTAGATGTGCATTTGAGGAATCTACTGAGAGAGTAGTTAGATACCCATGAGGGGTAGGATTTCCTGAGTTCGGTGATGCCTTTTGAGTTGTGTATAGAGTGAGTAGAATTGTATGCTAGAGTGGTTTTATGTGCTAGTGGAGGTTACTCAATGCCCGAATGCTGCTTTCTTTGTGCTTTGTAGAACTCACGAGTGATGTGAGTTAGCTAGAGCGGCTAATTGACATTGCGAAGAGTTCTTCAGCAGCTGATGGTAGAGAAGTGTGAGAACCTAGGAGAGCCTAGGGAGTGATTTTAGTCCGATGTGTGCGTTGTTTGAGGCGAGTATTCGCTGGATAGCGAGCATGAGTAATGGGATGGGTTGATCGAGGAGTTTGAGTAGCTACTTAGGAAATTTGGGACGATCCGTGTAGAAAGTATGGGTAGATATGCACGGTAGTATGGGCCCATAGTACTAAAAGCAGAGGACCCATACTCGAAACAAGGAGCATTCCAAAGGTTCTAAGTAGTAGATTGAAGGGAGATAACATGGTTCGAGTACCATGATTCGTAGCAGAGTGTGCTTCTATCTTTACTAGTTATCCCGTTGTGGGTGTTCAGATTGAGAGTGGATATGGTAGATTGTGAGGCCAGAGGGCTCTGTCGGTTGAGCTTCAATGGAGTGTACCTTGCGAGGAAAATGTGTTGGATAAGGTGTCAAAGTCCAAAACTATATTTGGTATGTACTTGACCCGATTTAGCATGGTCAATTTGGGTTACACTTCACCGAAACAATTTGGACTTTTAAGAAGAGGATATGTATGATTTATTAATATATTGTAAGTTATAATATATTATATGAAATCATATTATTTAATTAGTATTGATCAATAATTAATTTGGATTAATTTTGTGATCAAAAGAGACTAATTAAATAAATGGGGTTTGATTGTGTAAATCATTCATTCTTGTAAAGTGGGCTTATGATCCATGATTCTTTATGTTGGGCTAAACCAATGTGGTGACCCATAGATACTCCATGGAGGTTAAAAACTGTGGAGCATAAGGAATTTGGAAAGTTATGCACATTAGGGTTTGCATGGTGTAACCCTAATCATGACTCACTATATAAGTAACCCCCTAGCTATCAAATTCGTCACTAGTGAGTGTGTGCAAGAGTGTAGCCATTTTTGTGAGCAAAGGAGTCCTCTTCCAAGTTTCCAAGTGTTAGTGGTGATTTGTGATTCCACTTGAGCCATTCACATTATTGGTGCTAGGCTCTTAAAGCTCCAAGCAACAAGCTACATCAAAAGGTATGTTATCTAACTTGTTTTATTACCCATGTATCAAAGTTTTGTATGCTAGCTAGGGCAATACCTTGGAAAATGAAAGTTTGCATGTATAATAGAGAAAACATAGGTCCAAGGTATTTAAGGTTGCATGTACACCTTAGGAGTGTTACAATGCTCAAAACCCTTCAAAATAAAGTTTAGATTCCGAGGGGTTTAACTGGTGAGGTGCCAGTGGAATCGCAGGACTCAAGGAAAAATGGAGATGATGCTTTGTGGAGGATTGCAGTCTGGGTTGAATGACCGGCCAATGGTTGAGATGTGACTTTCTATGACAAGAATTACACTATTTCCGCTTCCCATATGGAGCGAAGCAGATAACGAGCTTCCGGTTTCAAAGTTCGGAGGTAAACCCCGTGGGGTAGAATATAGTTACGATATTTTCACCAGAGTATTTTGTAGTATGTCTGCTACGAGGTATTTCTTACTTCGTAAGAGAGTCATCAGTGGGGACTAAGATGGATGAGGAAAAGGATATACCTTAGTTGAGTATAGTAAGTCATATTTTAGCAACAGTTCCAGGTAATCAAGAGGAGTATATCGGCGCGACGACCTCGTTGTTTACGTTGTATATCGACTGTGAGAGTGAGGTCTCTTGCTTCTATGATAATTCACACGATCGAATGATTGAATGAGGAATCAAAGATGAGGTGTTTGTGATAGTTCATTATTTTCAGGATGAGAATCGTACTAATTCGGGACAATCGAGATGTCTGGTGATGTGTCAGTATGAGATTTTGGGGTGACTAGAGGCAGTCACATTGGGAGGGTTCCGAGGTTGTCATTTGAGATTCAGGATACTTGGAATTATTTGTACATTATCTGGAAGATCATCGAGTGCTACGTGGTACGTTCCATGAGTCGGGAAACAGTACATCTGGTGAGCCAGTCTGTAATGTGGTCTATTTGGTATGTCAATGGACGATGGTTCGAACCCTAAGTGGGGGAGAACTGGGTATTCTATGGGGGAGGATCCCCAATCTGAGGTGGCACGAAATTTTGGGTGATGGGGATCTGCGGTCCGAATATTTAAGACGGAGGTCATGTGGTAGTTAAGACAACGTACAGAGCAAGATGATGCATGTTGCATATACTCAGGAGAGAATGAGTGTATTCACGGTAGGTGGCCATTGGACAGGATTCTAATTTTGGTCTGTGTTCCTTCAAGTGTGCCAATGTTTGAGTTTCAAGACGGTTGGGTTGTTGAGGTCAAGATTCGATTGCTGAGAGATTGATAGTTCGACGTATAGATTGTTATTTGTACTCCGGGAAGGGCAACAGTTGATTTGTCAATCAACTTCAGAGGCGGTATGATCAGTTTGCATGGGCTTGATCAGTAGAGGATGGGGCTTTGGATTGTCGTCAACGTGTTCTCAGCCAGGAAGACTCCTCAGTGTTTCAAATTGTGAGTTGGAATACTTCAAGGGTTCGAGTTGTGTGAGTAGAAGATAAGTGGTCGTGGCAAGACATCATGAGATTTTGTGATGGTGTATCAAGGTATCCGAGTATGATGCCCTAAATTGTTGGATTTCTATGAGACTTGGGTTTGTCAGACGACAAATGGAACATCAAGCGACTATATTTCCAGATGTGAGATCATCAGTTAATTATCGCCAGATAGGTATTGTCCAAGGGTGTAAGTTGTACTGAGGAAAAGTGCCTTGTCGACAAGAATTTTTGTCAAGAGTAGTGATGCATAATCTGGGTAGGTGTGTGCACCTATCTATGTGGACCGCGGAGCATGAGTTAGTGACCTTAGTATGGTGATGGCTCGATGATGAGATTATTGGGTGATAAGAGAGTGAGTAAATCCAGGTGGGAGTAGCCCATGGCGAGTGAGAGAGTGTTGTAAGACTACGAGGATTCGTAGCCTTTACTAGCCAGTGAGACAGTTTTGTAAGACTACGGAGAGCCGTACCATTCACGAGTCAGTGAGAGAGAGTATCGTAATACTTTAGGGAGTCGTAGCATTCACGAGTCAGTGAAAGAGTATTGTAAGACTGCGGGGAGCCATAGCATTCGCGAGTCAGTAAGAGAGAGTATCGTAAGACTGCGGGGGGCCGTAGCATTCATGGGTTGGTAAGATAGTATTGTAATACTACGAGGATCCATAGCATTCACAAGTCAGTGAGAGAGTATGGTAAGACTAAGGGGAACCGTAACCTTCGCGAGTCAGTGAGAGAAAGTATCATAAGACTGCGGGGAGCCGTAGCATTCATGGGTCGGTAAGATAGTATCATAAGACTGCAGGGAGCCGTATCATTCATGAGTCAGTGAGAGAGCATCATAAGACTACGCGGAGCCGTAGCATTCATGAGTCAGCGAGATAGCGTTGTAAGACGGTGAGCAGCCGTAGCATTCACGATCAGGGTGTAACGCATAGAGGTTCTTAGGCCTGGGTGGCCTTACCTATTGAGTCCTTGGGAACTTGGTCGCCGGACCAAGGGCGAGATTGGGGTCTCCGTGATGGTGGAGAACCATATTATCTCGATTTAGGGAGGGGTTGTCGCAGATCGAAAGGATGGGAGGATTAATGTACGCGTAGCTTCGCGGATCTCGGGTCATGAGTTGAGTATTAGATTGGATACAAGTGGTTCTAATTTTGTGTCAGACCAAACTCGTGTGTTTGAGTTTGGCTCTATCTGTGTGGAGGATGGGCAGGATGGAATTTCAGAGTTTTTAGATGGATTTCATTCGGAGTGGGGATGTGTAACATCCCAAAATTCATGACCAAAAATTTCTTTTAAAAACATTACTAAACCATAACATTAAATCATTTCAAACATACTAAAAAGGGTTATGTGACAAATCAAAGTATTTTTCCAAAAACACTTATTCATTTTATCAAAGTAAACATCCCAGGCTAAACTTCTTGGTGTGTACAATGCGATCATCTCGAGCTCTTCTTTCCACTATCGGAAGCACCTGAAACCAAAACTAAAAACCGTAAGCACGAAGCTTAGTGAGTTCCCCAACCTACCACATACCATACATATCTACTGATCCAAACATGCCATATACAGCTGTGAGCACATAATCACAAATTGGGCCCCCGCCCTTGCATTGGGCCTCGCCCGCCATCGGACCCCGTCCGTCATCATTCCCCGCCTAGCATCTGGTCCCACCTGGCATCGAGCCCCGCTCGGTATACATATATGTTTCCCTTAGGCCCCGCCTGTCTCTGGGCCTCGCCTGCCATACACATACATACAATCAAAAAAACATACTGAAACATACATAAACATTCCCTAACCATACCCTGATCTAAGGCCTCGCCTAACTTGGGCCCCGCCCCTGGTCTGCTATTGAAGTAGTGGAACCCCATCCACACTCCTACTAGTAGTGAGATACGGGCCCCCGCCCACACTCACATCCTTCCTACCATGGGCCTCACCCCTGTTCTGCTAATATCGATATATGGAACCCCATCCATACTCATATAGTGATAAGATACGGGACCTCGCCCACACTCACCTCCCTACTAGGCACATACAAGTATCAAGAAGACAACAAGTATAATCTAATGCACTACATAAGAATCTTCCTCGGGAATACCCCGACATTGGACCTCCAGCCCGGAAGCATACTATTATCTAACGTACTTCGGGCTTACCCCGACATCAGACCCTCGTTCCGGATCCTATCATACCGACACATGCAAGAATCACAAAGACCTCTAGCATCCTAACATTCCTCGAGCCTCACCCGACATCAGGTCGTAACCCGGAACATATATCAATAAGTGCCTAGGGCTAACCCCCAGGTATTCCTTCTATATATAAACATAAACATGAACATAATGGGCCGGCATTGTGGCTGTAGACCCATGCATACAGTGAGGAGACTCACCTCGCACTACTGAAGATTCGCTGAACACTTCTGACTGCTAACAGGCACTTCCAAAGTATTCACCCTTCGGCTTCCCAAACTATCAATACCCAAACAACATTTAGACCATAATAATCCAAAAGTCAACCCTGGTGAAACTTGGTCAAAGTTAACGGTCAAAGTCAACCTCCAGTTGACTTGACTCGCCGAGTTGTTCTACCAACTCGTCGAGTTCATACCCCTACAACCCAATACATCCCTCGACTCAACTCGTCGAGTCTAGCAAGAACTCGACGGGTCCTCCTTCAACCATACAATCGGGACCATCTTCAACCGACTCACCGAGTTCATCCTTGAACTCTTCGAGTTCATCATCCACATATGAATGTGTCTAGTCTGTGACGCCGAGTTGTATAAACAACTCGTCGAGTCTATCTTCATAAACCAAGGAGATTGCCTTAGACTCGCCGAGTTCTTCCTTGAACTTGTCGAGTACGATGAACTTCATGACCATCATTGACCAGGGCTGACTGATTCCCTTTCCAAACTCAACTCATACCATTAACAGAAGGGTTTGGGGCAAGAACTGGCCTGACTCGCCGAGTCTCTCTGTGTCCAACACTATTCAGACGATTTCAGACAATCCAAAACATAGATTTAGACCCAACCATCTCTTAACCATGCAAAGCTACCGCCTTTTTCCAACATTCATGGCCTTTTGAGCTGAAAAGGACAAAAGAACACTTCATATGCTTGCATGGGGATTCCTATGGCATAAAGCTTGCACCTTTATGCTATAACAGCCCTTAATAGTGCTAGATCTAAAAACACATGCTCTTGGGACGTCCATTCCTCTCATGCTAGGGTTCTTGGACTAAAAACCCCCCAAAATGAAAAAGAAGAGAGATCTACACGCATAATGATCAAGGTGGAAACTTTTTTACCAGGAAATGGAGGAGAATGCAAGAGGTTTGTAACACCCCGAGATTCAGGTACATTTCTTTCATCCTTGTTCTTTGTTGATTGGGCATGTTTAGTCCTTCAGTGGAGGGTTTATAGCAAGTGAGTACGCGGGGCGTACCAGAGGGGTACGCTGCGCGTACTCACGCGCTTAATTTGGACGTGGAGTCGCCAAGGTACGCTGGGCGTACCTAGTGTTACGCCGGGCGTACCCGGCTCAGGTGCAAAAAACCCTAATCCATCTTGTGCACTATTTAAAGGGTGGTATGGATCATTTCTCATCCTCCATATCAGTGAATGAAACCCTAAAAGAGAGCCCCATCGTCCTTAGTGTGTGAGAGTGTTGATTTGAGCTTTTTGGTGCTTTAGTGACTTGGTGAAGAAGAAGGAAGGGAGTTCTTGGAAGCTAAAGCTTGAGGTGCCATTTTGGATCTGAGATCTACAGAGAAAAGGGCTACAGTTGGAGGTATAAAGTTCAAAACTTTCCTCTTCTTTTGGTTGTTGTTGTATGTGCCCTTTTTAAGGCTAAAAACCCCAAAGGTGGAGCTTTATGAGTGTAAAGTGCTCCATGGTCCAAGATCTGTCCCTTTTCAGTGTTATTAGTGATTTAGAGCCATAAAGTTTCCATCTTGGATGTTAGTTTGAAGTCATGCATGTGTATTAAGCCTTCTAGAGTTGAAGGTTGGATCATTGTGGGAGTTGGTGACTTGTTCAGCCATGCAAAGGCTTAAAGTCATCAACTTTATGGATTAAGGGGCTTAGGTGGGGTCAGATCTAAAATATGGATGTAGGTCTTAACTGTTTAAGACCTCAAGAGTTAAAGGGCTAAAGCAGGGGAGTACGTCGGGTGTAATCCTTAATACGCGCCGCGTATTGGGTGGCGTTCCCCAATTCTGAGATGTAGCCGGGTACGCTCAGCATACATATCTGGTACGCGCAGCGTAACCCGGAGAGTTGACTTTTGGTTGACTTTTAGGGTATGGTCTATTGTGGGGCCTTTGAGTTATGAGAGGGGTAAAATAGTCTTTTACCCTTCTGAGAGTTTCATAAGAGAAGCATAGTCTAGCCTTTGAGAGTTATATTAAATAGAGTGTTTATTTCATATGATTAGGCGGAGACTAAGCCAGCGTATACCGAGTCAGAGGTTTATCGAGATACCCGAGGTGAGTCTTCTCACTATACTTTACCTAGTGTGGTAATAGGGTTATGTGACAGAGTACTATAGAGTTATATGCCAGTGTGATTGCATGTTATTTATGTGTTGTGATTTATTGTGATATGTGATATGCATGATTCAGAGTTACAGAGTTGGGACTTTCGGGTCCCTAGAGTTAGGGCCAAAGGGCCCATAGAGAGTTTGGGTCTGGAGGGCCCCACTGAGACACATTGACCAGAGGGTCAACAAAGCTACAGCCTCGAGTGGCTATTTTGTGTTAGTGTGGTATTTTGGGGAACTCACTAAGCTTATGCTTACAATGTTCAGTGTTATGTGTTTCAGGTACCAATGATGACCGCGGGAAGGCACCGGCTTGATTCGTACACACACACATGGGATTTGATATATTTTGATTTGGGGAGTTATTTGTGAAACAAAAACACGATGCTATGACATTTTATGAATGAATGTTTTTGTTAAAAACGTGTTTACAAATGCGAAAAATTGTTTTAAATTTTATGGTGTTACAAGGTTTCTAGATCTACTAGTCTCTTCTTGAAGCCCCAAGGCTTCACCTTCTTCTTCAAGCTTCACAACACTCAATAATGCTCATAAAGGCTCACAAACTCATAGGAGGCACTAGGGCTTTGCTCTGGAGTTAAGAGAGCATCAAGGAGGCTGGTGAAGGGTTTTCTTTAAATAGGGTACAAGACCTGCATTTAGGTTTTTCCCTAAACCTGACCAACTCGTCGAGTCAGTCCTCTGACTCGTCGAGTAGGTCACTTAACTCGCGACCCTATCCGCGCTCCTACTTGTCGAGTCACTCCATCTACTCAACAAGTCCCTTCCTTAATTTGAGGTTTCCTTTCCTTTCTAGGCCTCCTGAATTCAGGGTGTTACAACTCTCCCCCACTTAAACTAGACTTCGTACTCGAAGTTTGCCACGGTTAACTACCTTACAATCCGCTTACAGCTTTACGCACTTCACCCATTAGGTCCATCCCTGGAAATATCATCCTCAGAATAATCCGATCATTACTACCTTCGAGTACAACACCTTTACCCAACCGGTAGCCCTACCGGTACTCCCAGTGCACTTACACTGATACACAAGGGGTTCACCCCTTTTCCTTGCACTGCCACTAGCCTTTCCGAGGCAACTTCCTGTAAGTCACAATCTTTCCGATCTCCATCAAGAACAAATCTTCTGCTAAAACCGCAATCCTGGCCATTCCCAGTTTCGGCCATCACACCAGCTCTCACGAAATATCCCCTCATACGATGCTCCAGTACTAAAAGCTCCACCCAGCCTGTGAATTCAGACCATCCTCCGAGATTATCTTATGTCGCGGTGAACAACTTAGCATTACCCGATCAGCTCACTGCTTTCTGCACCAAATACCTTATCATCATTCCTGTCTGAAGTCCTGCCAACTCCCATCCGCCTTCTGGATGAACCGAGACCACCCTGGTCCCAACTGATCTACCATTACCCGAAATACCAGTCCCCCACCAGTTACCGGACGCAAGAACATTCCATTAGTCGTTCCCAGCGACTCATGATGATACCGCGACTACCTGAAGTGCTCTACTAACCCAGCCACTCTAGCTCAAGAAGATCTAGGATCCCCGATCCCCTACTTTACCCTAAGGTATCTACTAGGTCCTACCTGTTTCTAAAAGAACATGGGCCTCACCCACGAGTCCCACCCATCTATACTTCGGAGCGGCCTCTCCCATAAGTCTCACCTATCCAGGGCTATGCAGACCCACTCCTCCTCTGATCTTAACTAGCTAAACGTTCCTGATTCTTATCATGCTAACGCGGAGATACGGGCCCCCACCCACACCTCGCGAACTAGGAGATACGGGCCCCCGCCCACACTCCTCTACTCTAGCTAAGCTGGTAATGAATTTTATGGCTTACCTGTAGTCTTACATCACTTCTCTCATTGACTCGCTGCTGGGGAATGCTGCGACTACCCCGCAACCTTATATCCCGACTAAACTCGCACCTGCCGAAGGCTCTCCGACCTGGTTTCCTCGAACTAGCCATCAACTGTTCGTGAAGACGCGAACTCAAGGTTCAAAAGTTTCCCCAACTTCCAACCTAACTGCTCCTCAATCCAAACAACCACTTGAGCTGCTTCCTTCCTCACCAAGGCTGCGGAACCACCCCAGTATTGCACTTACTTTTGTCTCTGGGCCCACGAGTAGCTCTCCCCCACTTCGATTCGTCTAGCTCCTCATAGCTCATAGCTTGAGAGAATTACCAATTCTCCCTACCATCCTCTAGCCACTTCTGCTGAAAACCCGAGCTTACCACAGCTGGGAATCTAACAAATC
Source organism: Lactuca sativa (assembly GCF_002870075.4). Classification (NCBI taxonomy): domain Eukaryota; kingdom Viridiplantae; phylum Streptophyta; class Magnoliopsida; order Asterales; family Asteraceae; genus Lactuca; species Lactuca sativa. The sequence goes on along the minus strand of NC_056626.2, from coordinate 221,124,986 downwards.
TATCCCCTAACGACACCTTCCCGAAACTGGCGAGACACTACCGAGCCCCACACATACATGCTACAGTTACTGCATCCAAAGTAACCTGATCTAAAGGAGGCGACCTCCTATTATCATTCTAAAATCCAAGGTATGCAGATGACATATAATTCAATCACAAGCAGACCATAAAATTCTGAAATATCATTATCAATACCGATGCAGAACCATAACAATAAGATCATAACATAAGCTGATAGGGAAATGAAATGATATATGTACCTGACGCATCGGGCTGCTCACACCTCATCGGAAACCAACTGATATGACCTGCTCCTTGCTGCAGGCATCTTTGCCCGACCCTGATGGCCGTCGGTGATCCTCAAGGTTGTCGGGGCAGGTGCTATCACCTGTCCTGCTGAATGCAAACTCAGACATTGGGCCTTATTGTGGGCCCTCTGACTACAATGGAAACATATCATGTCTGATCCCTGGGTGGTGGTAGCTGTACAATCCCTGCTAAAATGACCCATTCGGCCACACTTGAAGCAGCCAGAATCACCACCGCTGCCGCTCCTACACGCACCCTCGTGTGTCCTACCGCACTTGCCACAACTGTCCCGGTCCTGAGGACCTCTCAATCTAGAATCTGATGTCTTGGGCCTCTTGCCCGATCCCATGGATATATGAACCTCTGCCAACTTTCTCTTACTTTCTGTCTGAAGATCAATCTCTTTTTCTCTGGCCCGGGCGATCATGTCTTCCAGCGTCTTGCAGCTGGACCGACTCACAAACTGGCTGATATCACTCCTCAACATCTCGTGGTACCGAGCCTTCTTCATCTCCTCCTCCACCACGTACTGCGGAACTAGAAGGGCTCTCTCCCTGAACTTGGCGGTAATCTCCGCCACTGACTCTATAGTCTGCTACAAATCCTAAAAATCCTGGGCTAACTGTTGCACCTCAATCACCGGTGCAAACTCGACTTTGAACCTGGCCGAGAAATCGCTCCATGTCATTGCGTCCAATGCGACATCATCCTTGATAGAATGACCAACCTCCTCCCACCAATCCCGTGCTCTGTCCTTCAGAAGACAAGAGGCGAGTCGAACCTTGTCCCCCTCGGGACACCGGCTAGAACTGTCACACCCCCAGACCAGAACGGTGGAAACATCCGGAGGCGGGTGACTTCATTGTGTAGTATCATAACAATTGCATATAAATGAAACATAGCAAATCCAAACAACATACATAAATATAACAATCTTACATTGTTTTACATCTTGTTTATGTTTTCAAGTGTACACAAAAGAAACATCAGTAAGCAAATTTCCCAAAATACAGAAAAATAAGCTTGAGTCCGCAATCCATAACCTGTTTATTGATTTTCTGAGAATACAAGACGTTTGAAAATCGTCAACATAAAATATTTTGGTGAGTTCATAAGCATTTGAGTATAAAAACTTTGATGATAGTTTAAAAATCCAGAAAATCCAAAATCCAATATTTTCTTATCAAGTGGTTGTAATTCTTGTTTCAAATCGAGTATAGTTGCATGTGTGTCTTAATTCATTATTTTCCAAAATCGTACGAATCGTTTTCTCCAGAAAATCCTATATTTTCTGATGTATAAAATAGTAATTTTGGTAATAACATAACACGGGTGCAAAAAAGACTCATTGAGGTAGTCAGAATAGTTGATTTTTAACCGAAGATGAAATCTGTATAATTACATTTTTGATATATTCTACTGAGTCGTTATAACCATACTAATATAACGGAGTGCCTGTTATGACGTTCTTTAGGCATCGGCTTTGTTCAAGACATTTGTCACCCTAGACTGGACGGTCTAGCTGTAGCGAACAGCGAAGGTGCGGGGTGTCAACCCCATATAGATCTATACACAAATTCCCGCTCTCCCTCCATGAGACTCTAGTTATAACTCTTACAGGACTTAGGGTGTACAATATTGTATATAATATATGTACTGTGAAGATTTCGTCTGACTAGAATACTAGTAGTTTCACACAAAGCGTTGAAATTCATTATTTACCAAATAATTAATACAAGTTGTACTTGTTGACTAGATATTCCGTTTCGTTTCATTTATTGAAAATGATTCGGTCTAAATATTTATCAAATCAATTCAATATTAGCGATGTCGGCTAAAATGGCTCTCCTCTCTATATGTTACTGAGTGAGACCCCATTTGCCGAGAAAATGTCAAGTTATGATTTGTGTAAAACTTATGACTTCTGTGAAATTATGATAGTAGCCGTAGACCCATGCACACAGTGAGGAGACTCACCTCGCACTGCTGAAGATTCGTTGAACACTTCTGACTGCTAACAGGCACTTCTGAACTACTGAACCTTCGGCTTCCCGAACTATCAATACCCAAACAACATTTAGACCATAACAATCCAAAAGTCAACCCTGGTCAAAGTCAACCTCCAGTTGACTTGACTCGCCGAGTTGTTCTACCATCTCATCGAGTCTATACCCCTACAACCTAATTCATCCTCGACTCAACTCGTCGAGTCTAGCGAGAACTCGACGAGTCCTCCTTCAACCATACAATTGGGACCATCTTCAACCGACTCGCCGAGTTCATCCTTGAACTCATCGAGTTCATCATCCACATATGAATGTGTCCAGTCTGTGACTCGTCGAGTTTTATGAATAGCTCATCGAGTCCATCTTCATAAACTAAGGAGATTGCCTTAGACTCGCCAAGTTCTTCCTTGAAATCGTCGAGTACGATGAACTTCATGACCATCATGGACTCGGGCCGACTGATTCCATTTCCAAACTCAACTCATACCCTTAACAGAAGGGTTTTGGGGCAAGAACTAGCCTGACTCGCCGAGTCCCACAACTGACTCGCCAAGTCTCTCTCTGTCCAACACTATTCAGACGATTTCAGACAAGCTCAAGGCACCCAAAACATAGATTGGGAACCAACCATCTCTTAACCATGCAAAGCTACCGCCTTTTTCCTCCATTCATGGCCTTTTGAGCTAAAAAGGCCAAAAGAACACTTCATATGCTTGCATGGGGATTCCTATGGCATAAAGCTTGCACCTTTATGCTATAACAACCCTTAATAGTGCTAGATCTGAAAACACAATCTCTTGGGACATCCATTCCTCTCATGCTAGAGTTATTGGACTAAAACCCCCCAAAATGATAAAGAAAAGAGATCTACATGCATAATGATCAAGGTGGAAACTTTCTTAGTAGGAAATGGAGGAGAATGTAAGAGGTTTCTGGATCTACTAGTCTCTTCTTGAACCCCCAAGGCTTCACCTTCTTCTTCAAGCTTCACAACACTCAAGAATGCTCACAAAGTGTAACATCGTAAATTTCAAGACAAAATTTTCTTTTTAAATAATCATTTTATTCTTAGAACACTTGTTAAAAATCTCATTCATAATCAAATTACAAAACATGGCTCCATTTTCACTTGCATAGAAAACCAGGATCCTCCAAAATATGACTCTTGCTCTGGTGTGTACAATCAAGCCGGTGCCGTACCGTGATACTGAAAGAAACCTGAAAACAACATAACACAAAACACTGTAAGCACGAAGCTTAGTGAGTTCCCCAAAATACCACACACATAACACATATAAGCCACTCGAGGCTATAACTCTATGGGTCCGTGCACCCAAACTCTGTGAACCCTCAGGTTCTAACTCTGTGAACCTTCCGGTTCTAACTCTAGGAACCCTTCGGTTCCAACTCTGCAAACATGCACAGCATAAATCACATAGAAATAATGCAGTACAACACATAACATACATAGCATAGAAATACTCTGTCACATAACTCTGGTTACCTACTCAAGGTAAAGTATAGTGAGAAGACTCACCTGGCAAGCAAAAGCAGATATCTCCATACTCGGACCTCGAACTCGCCACCGCCTAACACGTAAGGCAAAACTCTCATGACTATAACTCTCGAGACTAGAATCAATCCTCTCAATGCACCCTCTTAAGGGTAAAAGACTATTTTACCCCTCTCTTGGCCCAAAGGCCACATCGCTGACCAAACCCTAAAAGTCAACGGTCAACCCTTGGCCAAAATCAAAGTCCTCAGTCAAAGTCAACCCCTGACTGACCCTACTCGCCGAGTCAACTCTATGACTCGCCGAGTTTCTATAATCAGAACCTCACTCAATCCGCGACCTAACTCGCCGAGTCACTCCGAGACTCGCCGAGTCCAACAACTCTGAGTCCACTCGCACACAACTCACCGAGTCATCCCTTGACTCACCGATTCTCGACTCAACCAGGGAATATCGGGACTCTTCGACAAGACTCGCCGAGTCCAAGAACAGACTCGCCGAGTCCAAGGCTATCATCATCCGACTCGCCGAGTTGTTCTTCCAACTCGTCGAGTCCCAGCTCATCTTCAAGCAACTCGTCGAGTCCACCCATGTGACTCGCCGAGTACCACCATTCTGAATCCATTCAGAAGCATTCCAGGCCATGCAAATGATCCAAAACATAGATCCAACCTCCTACAACTCAACCATCACGTAAAGTGGCAATCTTTACGTGAATCCAAAGAGATCTAGGCCTTAATCACTTATAACTAGGGTTTGGGACTTGCAAGCCTCACTAAACACTCCAACACAGGGACTTTCATGCTCTCTGATTCTCCTCCCTTCTAGATCTGAGGTAGCAACCTCAGATCTACCCTCTAGACATCCATTTACTTCCTTAAACATGATCCCACAAACCCCAAAATGAAGAAACAACATACAATCAGGCCAAGAACGAGATATTACCTCCAATGGACGCCCCCAACTGAAATGAAGCTGATTCCAAGCAAAGCCCCTTGCCCCAAGCCTTCAATTCCCACAAATTCCTTCAAAGATTACTTCTCCAAGCTTCAATCCATTCAACAATGGATCTCCTCTGCGATTTAGGGTTTCTAGCACTCAAGGAGGGAGTAAAGAGGCTGGGGAAGGAACATAATGTTCCTTATATAGGGCTCAATCCCGAGAAATAGGGTTTTCTCCAATCAGCGCCTACTCGCCGAGTCCTCCTCACTGACTCGCCGAGTTGGCTACTTAGCACGCGACCCAGTCGCAACTCTACTCGCCGAGTCCATCCACGGACTCGCCGAGTCACTCTTTCACAACTTACTCTTTTAGCCCTTCAACTCTACTCTTGATATTTCGGGATGTTACAATTCTCCCCCACTTAAATTAGGCTTCGTCCTCGAAGCCTATGGCAACTCAACTCCAAATACTCCCACGACGCGCCACCTGGCCCTAACTGGACCAGGCTCCTCAAAGCATAACCATCAAACCCGAACTCACTTCCTCTTTCCTTGCGGTGTCCTGACCACCGTCTCAACCGGGCACCGGTTGTACCCTCTGATAATCACACTCAACAATCGAGAAGTACTCGAGATGTATCACTGCTCCAAATCTTTAACAGCCGCTCGACCCATAAGGGCTAGAAAGCCATGAACCATCGGATCCCCAATCCGAATCCCACTTAATCCATTCCGTGCTGACAGAAAGACCCACTCTTCAATCTCAGAACAACTCCCACGAGTTCTCCTCTTGCAATCACAAACGCATGCTGAACTTGCCCAGTACCCTCGGGTTGGGAAAAACCCGATACACTGATGATATCCCCCAACATCCCCCCAGGATGAACCACTAGTACATATCCAATACCCTGATCAGAATCAAGCTGGGAGTCCCCGACTCCCTCCCTGCATTCATCCTGAGACTCTTGGCCCTACTCTCACGGAACCCCTTCCGCGTCCTCAGCAGACATCCCAACATGATGTCATTCCATACCACTGTCACAGACACAATGTTCAACCACCATACTCCAAATCATCCACTCTCACTACTACTTTCACTTCCATGAACCAACACTTCCCCCCCCGGGGTTACATATCTTTCCCTTCCCTTACCCAGGGAAACCACTAGCCAACCTTGCCACTACTCCATGTATCACTCATGCTCTGGATCTGCTCGCAAGGGCCCTCGGGTCCATGCGCTACCTCTCCCCAAGAAATGAGGGTCCGACACCTCCTCCCATACAACAGCTCAAAGGGTGGCATACAAATGCACTAATGATGGCTGTTGATATAGGATAACTCAACTAAAGATAAATACGTGCCGCAACTCCCTCCGAGATCTAATACACATGCCCGAAGCATGTCTTCGAGCGTCTGAATCGCTCGTTCGCTCTGAAGTGTCCTCAGACATCATCATGATCCAAATAACCCACTAATTTCCTCCCCGTGACCACTATCCCGGCCCAGGGACGCGCAAGTCACAAAATTCTCTTTTCCTCATGCGAGAAAATACAATCCAACCGAGGATCGCCTAAACTCTAATCTCTGGTTTCTGCTGCGCATATCCCTTGCGCATCTCACCGCATCTCCCGACAGAGACGGTGACCCCAGTCTCGCCCCCGGTTCAACACCCAGGCTCCAGAACTCAATACTAGGGACACTCAAGCCCAAAACCCTTCCACATCATACACTGATCGGAGATCATTCCATCATCACATTCTCTTGCCATCTAGTGAGTACTACGGCTCCCCGCAGTATCACAACACCCTCTAACTAGTGAGTACTACGGTTTCCCGCAGTATCACAACACCCTCTGACTAGTGAGTACTACGGCTCCCCGCAGTATCACAACACTCTCTGACTAGTGAGTACTACGGCTCCCCGCAGTATCACAACACCCTCTGACTAGTGAGTACTACGGCTCCCCGCAGTATCACAACACTCTCTGACTAGTGAGTACTACGGCTCCCCGCAGTATCACAACACCCTCTGACTAGTGAGTACTACGGCTCCCCGCAGCATCACAACACCCTCTGACTCCACTAGTTCATGCTCCGCAGACTATCACAGGTAGCTACCCATACTCGGCTCGAATACACACTCCAGACTCTGGAAGCAATCGACATATCAAAATGCCCACCCTAGCGAAGTTCCATTCTCTTAATAATCTCCCTGGATGCCCATACTCGAAGGGCTCCCACTAGATCCGTAGATACGTGATACACCACAAATCGTTTCAACTCAAGATTTACGAGTAACTCCGAAATAAAGGTATCATACCCGGATACCTTAGAATATCCCAACAGAACATCACAAGATCCTGCCACAACCACTGATTCCCTTACTCCCAATACCTCACGACAATACATTTCCTTTGAATCCCATAATAATTTCTGATATCACACGATGCGCCACTCCAGTGCATCCAAACACTCAATTGGAATACAAGGAAGGCGCTAACCCTTCAGAACACACTGATGATCCTCCGAAACCCTTTCCACTACCACTCAAAATTCAAGCAAGAATACACATCCTAGCCCGGGAAATGGGCTACTCGATAATCGGCTACCCATATCTCAACCCAGAAGTTCTCAACTGCCCATACCATCATTACGAGCCTTCCACTTGAGACGACTCTGACCACCATCAGATTCCTGATCGTTGACCACCCGCCGAGGAGACACCCATCCTTCTCTTAGACATATATCACATGCATTATCTCGCCCTGCACCTTCCTTAATCACCCATGACCCTGATCTCATGAATTCAAGCCGCAGGTTCTGCATCCAACCCCTAACCGCTCTTGCACCAATCTCTGGTTCTCTCAATAAACCACCCAGTTCTCCCCCACTTAGGGTTCGAACCATCACTATCTGACACATCAACAACCTCACGAACTATTTCCACCAGCAATAACGCACCTGCCCCTGGAAAGTGCTACGCAACACCCGATAATCCACTTTAAGGAAATTAATCGATCTCATAACTCTGATCCTCAGATGAACTCCTCAAGAACTTTTCGCCACGACTGCCTCTAGTCGTTCCAAATCTCGTACCAATCAAGTACCAAACAACTCAACTGCTCAATAACATCCCTGGCTCATAGACCGAACCACAAAATCATTGTACCCCTCACCTCAACTCATCAAACATTGCTCCAACACCGGGATCATCCCAAGAACAGGGACCCACTCCCATATTCAGCACCCAACATAGATAGAAAACTCTCTGCACTGTTAAACTCGACTGAACTCCCCACCGATACCACTATAATACATCCTACTATACTCAATTAGGTGTAGTGTGGTCCTCGACTATCTCAGTCCCAACTGTCTATCTGCTCATGACAAATCACTGCCTCGCGGCACACATGCTACCTGATACTCTGGAAGAAATCATCATCAATAACGACCTGCAGGGTTTACCCCCAAACCCCAAAACTAAACACCAGGCCTTTCATGTTCCGCACACGAACATAAATAGCACCACTCACATAGAAGGTGACCCCTCCTTTATCGACTGATTGCTCAACTCAGACCGAAATTCTCCTCTCCCTCTAACTCCTTACCAAAATACTCTGATAGGCTCTCGCCTTCCCCCTCGAGGGACGCCTCTCCAAATTCAATCATGGCCTACAGGCCTAAAACCCATAGCGTCCAATCTCTACCTCATCAATCATGATCGGATAACCAGAGAATCACAAGCATCATTCACTACGAACCATGGTACTCATCCCATGACATCTCTTCTCAATATGCTCCGGTGTATGGTACCCGAACCATAGCATCACTCCTCCATCTACTCCGATGTATGATACTCGAACCATAACATCACTCCTCAATCTGCTCCGATGTATGGTACTCAACCATACATCACTCCTTAATGCGCTCATTAGAATCTTCAGAATACTCCCTGTATCAAGTATGGGTCCTCTGCTTTCAGTAGTACGGGCCCATACTACCTTCCACATCTACCCATACTTTTCCACACGGACTATCCCGGAGCTCCTAAGTAGCTGCTTGACCTTCTCGTTCACCCATTCCATCGCGCGCTCGCTCCCCAGCGAAATTCTCTACCCTGCCAGTGCACTCATCTGGCTAAGGTTACTCCCTAGGCTCTTCTCAGATTCCCACACTTCTCTGCCATCAGCTGCTGAAGAGCTCCTAATGATGCCAGCCATCTACCTCCTGAATATCGTCATATTCGCTTGGTAGCTGACTCCCATCATCGAGAGTTCCACAAAGCACGAAGCAAGCAGCATTCGAGCATCGAAGAATATATATAACTCACTCTGGGTGATAACTCCGCTTGCTCTGCTCATCCTCGGAAGTACCACCGAACTCTGCAACTCTTCCCCTCGCGGGCTCTAACTATTCTTTCTCCAAGTACTACAGTACTCATCTAGGTATCTTCCCTAGATTACTCCACTACTCAAATCCCCTAAAGGATTCCAATCAAATATTCTCACTCATCACATACTCAAAAGCACAACGCATATCACAGCAATTCCTAGGCTAAGGCATCACAAATCAGGCCACTCTACTCCTAATATATGGAATACCTAGCCTGACTCTAGCATGCAATAATATCTCATAAAGTGCATCATAAATATCTCATAACACAAAAGTAAGGGTATTTTGGGAAATCACCGTTCGGGCTCTGGCTGATTGTACACACTGTTCTTTCTCGTTTTCTCTTTGAACTCTTATTCGCTTTAGAAAATTATTTCTTTGAAAACTTTTCTTACTTCCTCAGTTTGAGTCCAGAATTACCCGAAGGCGCATCCGAATCCCTCAAACCAAGGCTCTGATACCAACTTGTAACACCGTAAATTTCAAGACAAAATTTTCTTTTTAAATAATCATTTTATTCTTAGAACACTTGTTAAAAATCTCATTCATAATCAAATTACAAAACATGGCTCCATTTTCACTTGCATAGAAAACCAGGATCCTCCAAAATATGACTCTTGCTCTGGTGTGTACAATCAAGCCGGTGCCGTACCGTGATACTGAAAGAAACCTGAAAACAACATAACACAAAACACTGTAAGCACGAAGCTTAGTGAGTTCCCCAAAATACCACACACATAACACATATAAGCCACTCGAGGCTATAACTCTATGGGTCCGTGCACCCAAACTCTGTGAACCCTCAGGTTCTAACTCTGTGAACCTTCCGGTTCTAACTCTAGGAACCCTTCGGTTCCAACTCTGCAAACATGCACAGCATAAATCACATAGAAATAATGCAGTACAACACATAACATACATAGCATAGAAATACTCTGTCACATAACTCTGGTTACCTACTCAAGGTAAAGTATAGTGAGAAGACTCACCTGGCAAGCAAAAGCAGATATCTCCATACTCGGACCTCGAACTCGCCACCGCCTAACACGTAAGGCAAAACTCTCATGACTATAACTCTCGAGACTAGAATCAATCCTCTCAATGCACCCTCTTAAGGGTAAAAGACTATTTTACCCCTCTCTTGGCCCAAAGGCCACATCGCTGACCAAACCCTAAAAGTCAACGGTCAACCCTTGGCCAAAATCAAAGTCCTCAGTCAAAGTCAACCCCTGACTGACCCTACTCGCCGAGTCAACTCTATGACTCGCCGAGTTTCTATAATCAGAACCTCACTCAATCCGCGACCTAACTCGCCGAGTCACTCCGAGACTCGCCGAGTCCAACAACTCTGAGTCCACTCGCACACAACTCACCGAGTCATCCCTTGACTCACCGATTCTCGACTCAACCAGGGAATATCGGGACTCTTCGACAAGACTCGCCGAGTCCAAGAACAGACTCGCCGAGTCCAAGGCTATCATCATCCGACTCGCCGAGTTGTTCTTCCAACTCGTCGAGTCCCAGCTCATCTTCAAGCAACTCGTCGAGTCCACCCATGTGACTCGCCGAGTACCACCATTCTGAATCCATTCAGAAGCATTCCAGGCCATGCAAATGATCCAAAACATAGATCCAACCTCCTACAACTCAACCATCACGTAAAGTGGCAATCTTTACGTGAATCCAAAGAGATCTAGGCCTTAATCACTTATAACTAGGGTTTGGGACTTGCAAGCCTCACTAAACACTCCAACACAGGGACTTTCATGCTCTCTGATTCTCCTCCCTTCCAGATCTGAGGTAGCAACCTCAGATCTACCCTCTAGACATCCATTTACTTCCTTAAACATGATCCCACAAACCCCAAAATGAAGAAACAACATACAATCAGGCCAAGAACGAGATATTACCTCCAATGGACGCCCCCAACTGAAATGAAGCTGATTCCAAGCAAAGCCCCTTGCCCCAAGCCTTCAATTCCCACAAATTCCTTCAAAGATTACTTCTCCAAGCTTCAATCCATTCAACAATGGATCTCCTCTGCGATTTAGGGTTTCTAGCACTCAAGGAGGGAGTAAAGAGGCTGGGGAAGGAACATAATGTTCCTTATATAGGGCTCAATCCCGAGAAATAGGGTTTTCTCCAATCAGCGCCTACTCGCCGAGTCCTCCTCACTGACTCGCCGAGTTGGCTACTTAGCACGCGACCCAGTCGCGACTCTACTCGCCGAGTCCATCCACGGACTCGCCGAGTCACTCTTTCACAACTTACTCTTTTAGCCCTTCAACTCTACTCTTGATATTTCGGGATGTTACACAAAGGCTCACAAACTCATGGGAGGCACTGGGGCTTCACTCTGGAGTCGAGAGAGCATCAATGAGACCGAGGAAGGGTTATAATGTTCTTTAAATAGGGTACAAGACCCACATTTACGGTTTTCCTCAAACCCGACCAACTCGCCGAGTCAGTCCTCTAACTCGTTGAGTAGGTCACTTAACTCGCGACCCTATCCGCACTCCTACTCGTCGAGTCACTCCATCTACACGATGAGTCCCTTCCTTAATTTGAGGTTTCCTTTCCTTTCTAGGCCTCCTGAATTCAGGGTGCTATATGATGTTTCCTATTTGATGTTTTAGACCTGGGTTAATCGGATCATGGTTTGAGGTGGACCACGACACACCTGAATTAGCAAGTACTAGATGACAGTGGTCGTAGGTGAGGTGTGATTTCAAATCGATTGTAGTAATCGCTTGGGGTGAAGCGAACTTCATGATTTTGGAGTTCAATATCATTGGTTGAGACAATTCGGTTGGATAGAACGACTATGAAGTCATATTGTCGGTTATGCTAGGGTAGCCTAGGAGGTTCAACTTTTAGGTCGGGAGCTGACCTGGTACTCAGTGTTGGAATGCAAATATGAAGGGAATCTGGGGCTTGTGGTTGTGGATATCAGAGTATATTCCCGACCGGGTATGGTCATTCTTCTAGTGTATGGGGGAAGAGTATTGAGATTCATTCTTTAGATTGGTCCCGATAGCAGTACCGATGGTTGATACTTGGTGACATGTGACCCCTCCGTTCCTTTTGAGTTACGATCTGGGTCGACTAGTATGTCTGATATGATTGATCAACAACCAATTATGGTCAGAGACTTGTTTCCATCAGTCGTAATGAGATAATTAGAGTTGGAAATGTTTTATCGGTCCGTGATTCAATGAGCGGTTGACATGGTGACATTCTGCATGGGCGGTCGGTAAAGGAGACAGACTACTAAAGTTTCTGAGTTCTGAGGAGTCAAAGTTGATACTGCAACGGAAAAAGGGTTCGTCCTTCTTCGGTTTGAGAGTTCCTGTTTGGTTTTGGATGTCTTGGGAGGGGGATCGTTCTATGATATGAGATTTTCTGGTTGCACTTCTCGGCCTTCTGTTTCAATCTATATGTCGATAAAGAGAGATTTCGAGGGAGAAATCTAACTTAAGTGGGGGAGAATTGTAACACCCCAATTTCCTGGATGTGGAACTTGAGAATTTTATTCACATTAGAGGACCTACTCGACGAGTTGGTTGGTCCCAACTCGTCGTATAGAGAGTTGATTAGGACACATGGAATATGAAGTCTACTCGTTGAGTTGGAGGACTGGACTCGATGAGTTGAGTCTGTTTGATGAAACCCTAATTATTTGGGATTGCACCCTATTTAAAGGACTTTAACTCCTTTACCCCGACTCCCTCATCACTTTACCACCCTGAGAGAAACCCTAATCAGGTACCTTCCATTTGAGAGTGCTTGGAGCTAATGGTGGGTGTGTTTTGGTGCATTCCTTGAAGATTGAATGATTGGAACAAGAAGAAGTCTTTAGATCTGGCATTATCTCAGTGGTAGCAGTCATTTGAAGGTAAAAAGTCGTTACCTTGATCACTTGGTTGTTAGATCTCTCCATTAGAGAGTTTATGGCCCTTTTCTAGCTTCTCCTTGAGTCATTAATGGTTGTGAGCATGCTATGGAGTTGTGAGACCTCATATCTGGACACTACTAGGACCTTTAGGCCTAAAGCCTCAAGCTTTATGAAGCTTTGACCCGTCTTCATGTCCTAAACCCCTTTTTGAGCTTAGTATTGGGTGTTTTAGCATTGTGAGGCCTTGCATGATCATAAAGTTAGCAACTTTACGTGGTAACTTCATCCTAGGTGGTTGGATCTGGAGTTTGGAGCATCGGAATCGACTGGAATGAGTTTAAGGTGTAATGCATGAAGAACTCGACGAGTTGGGCATCCAACTCAAAGAGTTGAGTCGGGTTTTCCTATTTTGGATTTAGAGTGGACTCGACGAGTTGGTGGCACAACTCGACAATTGGTTAGGTTTTTCCCCAATCTTCTGGACTCTGCATGGACTCGACGAGTTGGCTAGCAACTCGGCAAGTGATTTACTGAGTACTGAGGAAATCGATGAGTAGATAAGTTGCACTCAACAAGTTGGGTCAACTTTGACTGTTGAATTCCATTGACTTTAGGGTTTTGGTGAAGTTGTGGATTTTGGAGGCTAAGGAGGGGCGGAGTGTAGACCACCAGTTCGAGTGTGGGATATATGGCTTTACTCTGTGAGGTGAGTCTTCTCACTATACTTACCTGAATGACCGGAGGGTCTTATTCGACTTATTAACTGGAGGGTCTTATGTACTTATACTGAGTTATGTGATATTATGCATTTTGTCTTTGTGATTTATTCTATATATTATTTTGTGCCTTACTGAGTTAGGACTGGAGGGTCTTCACTGAGTTACAGAACCGGAGGGTCCAAACCGAGTTGTGAGACCGGAGGGTCTTCACTAAGATATTGCACTCGAGGGTCCGACCTGAGTTGTGAGACCGGAGGGTCCTCACTGAGCCACATGATCGGAGGGTACTTATCAAGATATAGTAATGAGAGGCTAATTATTTGTGTGTGGTATTTTGGGGAACTCACTAAGCTTCGTGCTTACAGTGTTGTGTGAAATGTGTTTCAGGTACCTCTCAGGATCGTGGGAAGGCGCCGACTTGATTGTACACACCAGCTGGAGATTATGAGGATTTTGGGACATTATCACACATTTTGTTGTCTTGTGTTTTGAACAACTTATACATTTTGTGTTTTGAGAAATGTGATATTGTGTTTTATATTGTTTTAAAAATGAAAATTTTAGTTCAAAATTTTAGAGTGCTACACTTACGTATATTGTTAGGGCGTTATGATGATACTTGAGACAAATATGGGTAGGTTTGGAAGGTAGCATATGGGCCCGTACTACTGAAAACACAGGACCCATACACGTAGTAAGGAAGTCACAACCCCTAGGGCTTTATTGGGAGTTGGTTCCCGGATTATTGTACATAATATCTAATATCTTCCCGGTATATTTTTCATCATGGTGGTTACTAGACGATTTGTGACTAGACCCGAATCATGATCAGGAGATGGCGGTCAGGAGGGACTGGAAATGCTCGAGGTTATTGGTCAGATGAGGTGGACGCCAGGATTCAAGAGATCTTGCATGATGAGGTTTCTACTCTATTCCGGGCACCACTGCCGGAGATGTTTGTGTCTATTAAGACTGCCATGGTTGAGTACTTTGATAAGCGTTATGCAGCCATTGTTGAGATGGCTGACACAGCAGCTACAATAGCTGTAACAGCGGCAGGGGGAGGAGCCAGTCGGGCTTTTCAGTACCGTGACTTCAATAACACGAAGCCCCCAACTTTTGATGGGATGTAGGACCCGATTGTAGCCATGAGGTGGCTGTCCGACGTGGAGGGATGTTTCTTCACGTGCTCATGTCCTACTGACCAGAAGGTCAGACGTTCTCTGAACTTGCTGAGGTCCGGGGCAAAGGACTTGTGGAGGTTGATGACACGGTTGTACACTGATGATCACAGAGCTTCGGTTTCTTGGGAGCAGTTCAAGGATATGTTTCGCGCTCGCTACATTCCGCGGGTTGAGCGGGAGCGGTTAGCTCAGGAGTTTCTGGATTTGAGGCAGGGTGTGGAGACGGTGATGGAGATCACCCATATGTTCACGAAGACGGCGATGTTCTGCCCGAAGTTTGCTTCTAAGCATGCTTAGATGATACGTTATCTGAGCATGCTCAAGACTGACATCCGTCAGTTTGTTGCTACCCAACGTTGTGATACACTGTTGGAGGTACAAGATGCCTCTAGGCGGCATGAGCTTGAGATCGATTTATAGTTACGGGAGCAGAGGCAGGCCCTGGCATAGTCACATCCGGCGCCAAAGCGGTCTAAGACTGCTGACTCCAGGATAGGAGGACAGTAGGGCCGCACTTATCGCATGTGCGAGAAGGGTCACTCGAGAGTTTTCAGATCAAGTAATGTGTTCCGCAAATGAGGCAAGGAGGGGCATTTTGGGAGGGATTGTCACCAGCCAACCCCGGTTCAGGATACGAGGATCTGCTACCACTGCCATCAGGTTGGTCATGTGAAGACCAATTGTCCACAACTTGTTGCTAGGCCAATGCAGGCTCCAGCACCGGCTACACTGAGCATTACTGACGGGAGTCAGGGTAGAGCAGCACCCCAGAGGGCTTAGGGACGCGCCTTCCAGCTTACGGCAGAGAAGGCCAGGGTAGTACCAGACATGGTTGTTGGTATGTTTCTATCCCTTATCTTACTGATTATATTTGTTTTATGCTTATATATGTTGTACCATGTTAGGTACATTCTTAGTGAACTCCTTACCTGCTTTGGTATTATTCGACTCAGGGGCGAGTCGGTCATTTGTCTCTCAGACATTCATTAGGGAGTTCGGTTTGCCAGTAGGAGAGCTAAAGTGTCCGTTGGGAGTCTCTATTGCCAACAAACACAGGATTTCTGCTTCTTCAGTCTATCAGGGTTGCGTGTTGGAGATCTTCGGGGTATCTTTCCCCATAGACTTGATTCCGATTCCCATGGGGGATGTGTGTGTAATCGTGGGTATGGACTGGCTTAGTCACTTTGGTGACATGATCGACTGTGAGGGTCAGCGGGTGATAGTTCGAACCCCAAGTGGGGGAGAACTTGTTATCTTCGGCGAGGTCACCAGGTTGGGTTCAAGGTTCTGCTCATCCTCTAGGGCTCGACAGTATATTCAGCATGGGTGTGCGGGTTATCTAACGTATGTGGTGGATACGCGGGTCAGGGATTAGACTTTAGTTTCAGAGGTTCC
The DNA here is from genome assembly GCF_002870075.4 of Lactuca sativa. Taxonomy (NCBI): domain Eukaryota; kingdom Viridiplantae; phylum Streptophyta; class Magnoliopsida; order Asterales; family Asteraceae; genus Lactuca; species Lactuca sativa. The sequence goes on along the minus strand of NC_056626.2, from coordinate 221,108,632 downwards.
AGTAGTTGGGGAGCTTGCTGGCATGTTCCCGGAGGAGTTACATGAAGTGCCTCCGGAGAGGCAGGTCGAGTTTTGGATCGACCTAGTGTCATGTGCGACCCTTATCGCCAAGGCGTCGTACCGGTTGGCACCACCAGAGATGCAGGAGCTGTCATCACAGCTGCAAGAACTTCTAGACAAGCAGTTCATTCGTCCGAGCAGTTCTCCTTAGGGAGTGCCGATTCTCTTCGTTAGGAAGAAGGATGGTTCACACCGGATGTGTATCGACTACCGGGAGTTGAACAATTTGACTGTGAAGAACCGTTATCTACTCCCGAGGATAGATGATTTTTTCAATCAATTGCAGGGAGCATCTTGGTTCTCCAAGATAGACCTAAGGTTCAGGTACCATCAAGTCAGGGCTAGGGAGGAGGATGTGGAGAAGACCACATTCCGGACTCATTATGGGCATTACGAGTTCGTGGTGATGTCGTTTGGGTTCACCAACGTACCGGCGGTGTTCATGGACCTGATGAATTGGGTCTGCAGACTGATGCTCAATCGCTCGGTCATTGTGTTCATAGACGATATCTTGGTGTACTCTAAGACCCAAGAGCAACATGAGGAGCATCTTCGGGAACTATTCAGAGTTTTAAGGCGAGAGCGGCTTTATGCCAAGTTCTCGAAGTGCGAGTTTTGGTTACAAGAGGTTCAGTTCCTTGGACATCTTGTTGACCAATAGGGGATTTTGGTCGAACCGGCCAAAATCGAGGCGATTATGCAGTGGAAGGTTCCGAAATCTCCTTCGGATATCAGGAGCTTCTTGAGATTAGCTGGGTACTACCGGAGATTCATACAAAATTTCTCCAAGATTGCAGTACCCCTCACTCGTCTGACGAGGAAGGGGGTGGATTTTCGGTGGGGCCCTGAGTAGCAAAGGGCATTTGAGACCCTCAAACAAGGACTTTTCGAGGCTCCATTCTTGACTCTCTTGGAGGGAGTTGAGGATTTTGTAATGTTCTGTGATGCATCCATCATAGGATTAGGAGCCATCCTCATGCAGAGAGGACGAGTGTTAGCTTACGCGTCGCGGCAGTTGAAGCCGCACGAGACGAGATACCCTACTCATGATCTGGAGTTGGGAGCGGTGGTATTCACTCTCAAGATTTGGAGATATTAACTCTATGGGGTCTGTTGTACCATATATACGGACAACAAGAGTCTAAGGCATATCATGGATTAGCCGGACCTGAACATGAGACAACACAGGTGGCTTGACGTGGTCAAGAATTATGACTACGAGATCCTTTACCATCCTAGTAAAGTGAACTTGGTTATGGACGCTCTGAGCCACAAGTTAGCTAGATCTTCTACTCCAGCGACATGTATGACGATATCGGTGGACTCTCCACTTGTGAGCTTGATCAGGGAAGCTCAGGCTGAGGGTATGCAACAGGAGAATTGGAAGCTTGAGAGGATTAGGGGTGATAACACCCGGTTTTTGTAGGATAGTCGGGGGTTATTGACCCGTTGCGGTTGGTTCTGGGTTCCGATGTTTGGTGGGGTCAGACGGGTTGTTTTAGAGGAGGCTCATAAGTCTCACTTCTCTATTCACCCAGGGGCCACAAAGATGTACCGGGACTTGCGATTGAGTTATTGGTGGTCATGCATGAAGAGGAAGATTGCATGGTATGTTGAGAGGTGCCTGACATACTGGATGGTTAAGGCCGAGCGCCAGAGGCCACATAGTCAGTTGCAGCCTCTACAGCTTCCCATGTGGAAATGGGAGCATATCACGATGGATTTTATCATCAACCTGCCAAGGACGGCGAAGGGATATGATGTTATATGGGTCATCGTGGATCGATTGACCAAGATCGCCCACTTCTTAGCGATACAAGAGAGTTCATCGGCCGAGAAGCTGGCCGACCTGTATATCCGCAAGATCGTCGCTCACCATAGGGTGTCGGTCTACATTGTCTCAGACCGCAATGTTCGGTTCACCTCCCATTTTTGGCAGAAGTTCCACGAGGAACTGAGCACGCGGCTGCACTTCAGTATAGCTTATCATCTGCAGACAAATGACCAGAGTGAGTGGACCATACAGATTCTCGAGGATATGTTGAGAGCCTGCGTTATTGACTTTAGTGGGAGCTGGGACTCCTGCCTACCCCTTGTAGAGTTATCCTACAACAACAAATTTCATTCCAGTATTGGTGCCCCACCATATGAACTATTGTATGGACGGAGATGTCTCGCCCCATTCTATTGGGGTGAGATCGGTCACAGGGTGATGGGACGGACAGAGGCAGTTCTGCAGACTACCGAAAGGATTCAGCAGATCAGACGACGACTATAAACCACTCGGAGTCGACAGAAGAGTTGTGCCGATTTGGGCTAGAGTTCCAGGTGGGAGACATGGTATTACTGAAGGTCTCACCCTGGAAGGGAGTGATTCGCTTCAGGAAGAAGGGGAAATTGGAACCCCGATACATTGGGCCATTCAGGATCATTGCTAGGGTTGGCGAGGTGGCATATAGACTGGATCTCCCAGAGGAGCTTAGTCAGATCCACAACACTTTCCATGTGTTACAGTTACGAAAGTGCATATTAGATGAGGAGACAGCGGTATCATTGGACGATATACAGGTCGACGGGCGCCTGAATTACGTGGAGAGGCCAATGGTCGGTTCTTGATAGGAAATTGAAGGTTCTACGGAACAAGGAAATACCTTTGGTAAAGGTACAGTGGCAGCACTGAAGGGGATTCGAGTGGACTTGGGAGCCGGAGGCAGAGATGCAGGAGCGTTACCCCGAGTTATTTACCACAGGAGACTTCGAGGACGAAGTCTAGTTTAAGTGAGGGAGAATTGTAACACCCCAACTCCCATGTATAAAAATTTTAAGCTTATAGTCATATTCTTAGACCTACCCGACGAGTTGGATGCACCAACTTGTTGTGTAGAAGCGGATCAAGCCGCGTGATTTAGGAGGTCTACTCGACGAGTTAGAGGACCCTCGATGAGTAGGAGCTAGAAAATGAAACCCTAATTTCCGGGGTTTTACACCCCATTTAAATGGTCATTAGCCTCCCTCTGCCTCCCTTACCGCCCCCTTGAGCTCAGAAAACCCTAATCGTGCCTACTCTCCATTTTTATGTGTTAAGAAGCTAGGAAGGTGGATTTTTTGAAGATTGCTTGAAGTCTAAGGAGCTTGGAGCTAGGAGAAGCTTGTGAATCTGATTTCTACTTCATATTAGCATCATCTTGAAGGTAACAAGTTGTTACCTTGACTTCTCTCTAGCTAGATCTATTCATGCAAAGGTTTATGGCTACTTCTAGTTTGTTGTGGAGTTATTTCTTGTTTTGGGCATGATTTGAAGTTGTAACATCAAATCTGGACTCCTCTAGCCCCTTATAGTCATAAAGTTCTAGTCCTTAGCAAGTTATGGCCTTCTCCTTACCTAAAACTCCTTATTTAGCTTGGTTTTGGCATTGAAGACCTTCCATGCATGTAAAGTTTGCAACTTTATGTGGAAGCCATGCCCTAGGAGGCTCGATCTACAATTTGGAGCCTTGGTCTTGCTTAAAAGCGTCTGAAACAAGAAAAAGACTGAAGAGACTCGACGAGTTGCATGGTCAACTCGACGAGTCGGATGAAGATTGCTTGTGTTGGTTCTTCATGGACTCGGCGAGACAGTGAGATGACTCAACGAGTTAGTTAGGGTTTTTCCCGACATTTGGACACCGCATGGACTCGATGAGTTGTCTGGAAACTCGACGAGTCAACTAGGGTTTTTACAATTTCTCGAGTTCTAGAAGAACTCCACGAGTCAATGGGCTACACTCGACTAGTTGGGTCAACATGGATTGTTGACCTTGACCGTTGAATTTGACTTTTACCAAGGGTTGAGCAGTTTGACTTCTGGGGGTATTTTAGTAATTTGGGAATTTATGAAAGTGCATCATTGGTGGATGTAGGTGATTGAGTTTGGGGTTGTATTTGGGGAGTTTGACATTTAGCATCCTAAGCTACTTGTGAGGTAAGTTGTCCTCACTATACTAACAGGGTCGAAGGCACCAATGCCAGTTCTTTTCAAATTTGTAACTGGGTTTATTGCATGCTGATATGCTAGTGACTTGTTAGGTCGGTATACTGGTATATATGATGATGCTATGCTAGTGACCTATTAGGTTGGTATCCTAGTATATAAGATGATGCTATGTTAGTGACCTGTTAGGTCGGTATCTTGGTATATAGGATGATGCTATGATTAGTGATTTGTTAGATCGGTTTGACTGTTATATATGCTAGCGTATGATATTTATGTACACATGATTGTTTGATTTGGGGGTTGGGTTGAGGTGAACCTGCTTTATGCTAAAGGCCAACATACCTAGGGCGGACCGGATAGACTGCAGGCCCGAGAGGGCATACTATTCAGGTCGAAGGCCCGACGAGCGGTCCGGATAGGCTGAAGGCCCTTAGAGACGGTCCAGGCATGCCAATGGCTCGGAGAGCGGTCCAGATAGACTGATGGCCCTATAAGGCGATCCAGTCAGGCTGATGGCTTATTATGCATGTTGTTTGTTTATATGATATGATTATGATTGTACGCGTTGGTATTTTGGTAACTTACTAAGTTTTGGGAGTTACAGTTGTGGATTTTGTTTTAGGTACTTCTGATGATCGCAGGAAGATGAAGGCGTGATCGTGCACCTCTTTATATTTTTGTGATTTGGTTCTCGGATACTCTGACACGAAAACGTTTTGAAAAAAAAAATTGTAATAATTATTGGTTTTTGAATGATTTAAAAAGTTTTAAATTGGCATGATTTTTATGGGTGTTACAACTCACCACTGAAGAAATAGAGTAGCTGATAAAAAATAAAAAAAATAAATAAATAAATAAATAAAAAAAAAAAAGCCATGCCGATAAACTTACCACCGGCTAAAAAGTTACTCTAGTTACAAATTTGAGGGAAGCCTATTGACCTCATATATTTGTGTCACTCACCTAAAGAATCAAAAAGATGCTTCGAATCTTTTATCTTTATCTTAAAATTGTGTGGTAATATAAACAGGACACAATATTGGCATATTTAAAGAGATTTTTTAATGTGTCCGAAGAATACACATAAAAATGAAAAATATTATTATAATTAAATATAAAAAACATTAATTATATAAAATACTTTTTATAATTAATAAATTTTATATTTAATTACGATAATATTCTTCATAATTAATATTCTCTCAATATTCTGTGTGAGTATTTGATACGTGTGTCTTTATCTTCTTTAACATATGTTAGAAAATCCTATATGAATAACACATAAAAAAAAAAACAAAAAACCATCTAATTCGTACAATTACTTTTGGATCATACTTTTGGAACCACTGGCAGACAATTATTATCATATCTTTCGTACGTCGCCTTTTATCTTTTGGTCATTTTGACCTCTTGGTCAAAAACCGGTTCAAGATCCATTCATGCTTTCCGGCCGGACTGGTACTGGTCCTCCGGCTACCGGCCATCATTTTTATAATCAAAGATTCAGTCCAAGATTTTGGAGCCACGCCCTTCAAAACCCAGATAAAGTCAATCCCATTTCTAGTTTTTCTACCCATCTCTGTGGCCTTTGTCCAACAATATTCTCCTAAAATTTAAAAGGTACAATGTTTCACTTAATTTTCGACTTATTCTCGAGTGTAAATGTGTAATCCATTGGTTAAATACCACAAAGGAACTGATTTTTCTTTAGGTATGGATTGTTCGACGTGTTCACTTTGACTTGTGTTGATTTTCTTTAGAACTCTGGGAAAGATTGGGAATTTTCGATTCTGGTGTTCTTTTATGTTGTTTTGGCTTCTGATTTTTGTGGGTTTTTGATCGAATTTGTTTTGATGCAATATTTTCTCTCGAACATGATAAATTTCAGGACTTTCTGGTTAGCTATTTGATTAACATTCATGTGTTGTTGGTCAATTTGATAAAAGCTTCTGTATTGTAGTCAAAAAACTAATTTTCATATTGTGCTCAAAGCTTCTGTACTTAATTATCTATGACATTTCTGTGTTGTTGATCGAATTTGCTAACTTCTTTCCTCTAATCATCATTCAGTAACCTCAAAAAAACATGGAATCCATCGGAATTGCAGAAGATGTAACCGAAGTAAACCAATTCCTTATAAATCTTACTCATTTAATTTCCATTAAATCGAATCACTTCAATCGTTTTCATCCCTGCAGTTAATAGGAAACACTCCAATGGTTTATCTTAACAAGATCGTGGATGGTTGTGGTGCTCGTATCGCTGCGAAGTTAGAAACCATGGAACCCTGTTCGAGTGTAAAAGACAGGTCAATTTTCTTTCTTTTCGTTGACTCCATAACTTTTTGTTATTTGTTTTGATTTGATCATCTTGAACAAATAGAATTGCACTTAGTATGATAAAAGACGCAGAAGAGAAGGGTCTGATTACCCCTGGGAAGGTTAGATATGATTATATGAACATACTTTTACCTTTTTATACTAATCTTGATTAAATTGTTAATAAGCCGATTAATGTTTTCTTTTTTATAAAGACTGTTCTTGTGGAGGCGACAAGTGGCAATACAGGGATAGGATTGGCCTTCATTGCAGCAACTCGAGGTTACAAACTTATAATAGCGATGCCATCAACATACAGCATCGAAAGAAGAATTGTTATGCGAGCTTTTGGAGCTGAATTACGCATCATGGATGCATCCAAAGGCATCCAGGATTTTTTTCAAAAAGTGGAAGAAATAGTATTGAAAACACCCAATAGCTACTTCCTTAAGCAATTTGAAAACCCTGCAAACCCAAAGGTAAATATTTCTTTCTTATGATATCTCGAAAAGGGTATTTTTGACTTTTTATGTGGATATGTAATTTTGTAGATTCATTATGAAACAACGGGCCCGGAGATATGGGACGGGTCTAAAGGGAAAGTTGATGCTTTTGTTTCCGGCGTAGGGACGGGTGGTACTGTGACGGGTGTCGGGAAGTTTCTTAAGGAGAAAAATGTCAACATAAAGGTGAACAGTTGGACTAGATCCCAGACTGATGTCAATAAGACAAAAAATATATTTTATATGTCCTAAAAATATATTTTATATGTAGGACAGATGTCAGTCTTGTCCAGTCTAATCAAGTCCAGTCCTGTCCGGTCTATAGTAGTCTAGTCTAGTCTGGTCTGATGTAACAAAAGTAACTTTATCGTTAGATAAAGAGTAAATTACACGAATGGTCCCTATGGTTTAGGGTAATTTGTGTATTTGGTCCCTAACTTATTTTTTTAACTTGGAAGGTCCCTACTGTTTGTTTTTGTTACACGTTTGGTCCATGTCTTATCTAAAAAAACTATTTTGCCCTTGATTTTTTAAAATATTTAAATAAACACACCCCAACCCCCTCACTTTACCTTACCTATCCTACAATTTTTTCCTATTTAAATAATAGTTTTTTTAGATAAGTCAGGGACCAATCGCATAACAAAAACAAACAGTAGGGACCAAGCGCGTAACAAAAACAAACATTAAGGACTTTCCGAGTTAAAAAAATAAGTTAGGGACCAAACGCGCAAATTACTCCAACCATAGGGACCATTCGTGTAATTTACTCTTAGATAAACGTGACATGATTTGAATTTAGGTATATGGTGTAGAGCCAGCTGAAAGTGCCGTTCTAAATGGTGGAAAACCTGGTAGGTGTATTTTATTTTTTTAAAAACTACATTCGCCTTTTATGATTTTTGAATGTGTTATAAATGGTGTTTATTATGTGTTTTAGGACCTCATAAGATCCAAGGAATTGGTGCTGGTGTTATTCCTGATGTTTTGGATGTTAGTATTCTTGATGAAGTTATAATGGTGAGCATGTAACTTGTTTATATGGCTAAATGCAAGAAATAGTGTACTTTTGTTTATTTTAACTTTTTTTTTCTTATTCAACACATTGTACTTTGACAAATCTATCCGATCATATTGTTCTATTATTTCTTATTAAGATATTGTACTTATAAAAATTGCTTGTTATCTCGTGTGTTTGGATTTTTTTAAGATATCTAGTGAAGAAGCCATTGAAACTGCTAAACTTCTTGCACTAAAAGAAGGTTTATTGGTATGTTCATAAAGAATATTACAAATTTATTCCTTCAATTTTTTTTTTTTTTGTACTTCAAGAAATAACAATGTACTTTCATTTACTGTCTGCAACTCCGGTAGGTCGGAATTTCATCCGGGGCGGCAGCGGCGGCGGCAATCAGAATAGGGAAACGGCCGGAATATGCCGGAAAGCTCATTGTTGTAAGATAATCATTAATTTTTTTCAATTTGCCATTTCAAGATTTGTTTCTTTATTTTTCAAAAATAAGGTCACGTTTTTTTTCTTGAATTTAATTGTTTATAAAATGAGCAGGTGATTTTTCCGAGCTTTGGGGAGCGTTATTTGTCGACGGTTTTGTTTGATTCAGTGAGAGAAGAAGTAGAGAACATGCCGGTTGAGTGAGTCATTGTTATCGTTTAATTTGATAAACGGATTAAAAACTTAAAGATTATTGATCAATTCATGATGTTATTAGTTTTTGTCAAATTCTTAATTTAACTTTTTTTAAGAATATCCTTGTAAATAGTTTCTTTTTTTTTTGTTAAAGAAATTTGAACTTTAAAATGCTTATTAGGAAAAATCATGTACCTTAATAAATGAAAATCACTTTGCCATATGTCCTTCTCTCATAAAATTAGTCACATGTCATTTTGTTATAATTTGAGATATATTTATTTTCCACTTGTCATTACTTTAATTTTTATTTTCAATATATCATTAATTTAGTTTCCATAAATTAAACCTATCATAATGACTATTAATTTCAAATTTTAAATTTTAAATTTCAAATTCAATTTCAAATAAATTTACAGTTTAAACCTTTATGTTTAACATTTTGTTATAACTAAACATATAATTTTAATTTATTTATTTTTTGCATGTTTTTTTTCTCATAATTTTCATTTATTTCAATTTCAAATTCAAATAAAATTTCTATTTAATCGTTCATACTTAACATTTTGTTTTAATCAACCCGTATAATATACGGGTCTCACAACTAGTATTTAAATATTTAAAAGAGTAACAATAATTTAAAATATTTAAAAGAGTAACAATAACTATTCTGGATATTGAGTTTATTCGCTATGAGAAATGTATTTAACAAAACATAATAAGGTGATAAGAATTATTTTAGTGTTTAGTTATTTAAAAATGATCAAAAGCTCAAAAAGGACGTCCTTACGTATTATTGATTTAACTACTTTTTACACAACAATTTGTTATTTGATAAAAAAAACTATGTCAAGACCAATCAGAAATAAAGATCAATTGATAATGACATTGCAATCTATAAAAGTTTTATTCGTAAGTTTTGATAAATAAACTATATTTGCATCTAAATTACTTTTGGAGTATTTTGGCATTTCATTGCGTCGCTTATGATAAAAAGAAAATAGAGTTTTGTATGTATTTGTACACATCAAAGGTCAGGTGGGATTCTTACTGTTTGGGATCCAACGAATTAAAAAAATAAAATAAAAAAAGTTTTGTTTATGGATAATTATGTCATTGTTGAAGGTTAGCAGATTTTGTTGAATTGGAAGATTTTTTTGTAATTAATTAATGTGTATGCGCCATAAGAACGACAGAGGAAAAAAGAGCTATGGAATCAATTAGTCATGCTCATGAATTCACACCTGAGTGACTTTATTATATTTGGTGACTTTAATACCGACTTTATTATATTTGGTGAACTTGTGGTTTTTGAAAATAAATTTAGAACAATTGAAGAAAGTGTTTTAGAAAGTTTTAGACGTTTTCGTGTGTCATATCATCCGGTTGCTTCTGGTTGTTGGCTCATACCGCATCGTCTAAAAAATTGTTTTCTTAGACTGCGGTTTTGACCCAATTTACGTCCCATGACCCGACAAAAATAAGTATCTATAAAAGTTTTTTTTTAGATTTTTCTAAACAAATTGTAGTTGAGTGTGCTCCATTTGTGAACGTATACAAAAAAGTGTATTTCGATTTTTATTAGATAACGATCTATATTAAAATTGACATGTTATAATTACGAAGAACGTATACAAAAAAGATGAAATAATATCCATCTAATATGTATCTGTTTTTATTAACACATAAATATATTTCCATTTTTGTTGGATATTGATTTATATTAAATATTAGGTGTAAAATCCAAGTATATTACACGAGTTGATTAAAAAAATAAAGTATTAAAATGTAAACAATAAGTATTTTTTTTAAATAAAATTTTGAAATTAGGAATTAATGAAGAAACATATTAATTGCAATTTACTATCATATTTATTATATTTAATACTTATATAAGTATAAGTATTATGTAAATTTTTAATTTTAAAAAAAAAAAAAAAAAACATAAATTGACATGTAGATATTATTTATTATTTATTAAAAAATATCACAAAATAACAAATGTTATAACTCATTAGAGATTGACATGTGATAAAATTATCTTATTTTTGTTATAATAGATGTCTAGATAATGTTATTAAATTCAGATAAAATTATGTATGATTTAATATTGCTTTTTAATTATTAAAATATATTTTTGAGTTAGTGCATGGTCGAGTTTTTGAATTCATATATATATCCCTTAACATAAACTTTTGGTTATATAGGGTCACAAATACAGTCACGATATTTATTTAGTTATTTATTTAAAATGTTTTTCATGAATTTTTGACGTATGGATATCGGACAAAATAATCTTAAATGAATATTGACGTATGGGGGAGAAGCTTGATATATTCGAAGACTAAAGCATTTTACTACAGCTACAAATAATTACAAGACTTGTACTACAAAGGTGATGAAGATGTCAATTACAAGCTGCTGATGCATAAATTATGCATCAGTTATTTGTACATTCGCATAAATCCACTGCTATTTGCTCTCAAAACCCAAGATACATATGAGATTTCCTACACTCCACCTTAATTATCAAACAAAAAGAAATCGTATGGCAGCGAATCAAATAGAAGATTTTGTATTTGTTCCTTAACAGAAAAGGTTTTGGGTTTGAATTCAATTTGTATGTCAAAAAAGTATATACATGATTTGTTCCTTAAGGCTTAAATTATAAGTAAAATATATTAATATTCATAAGTAAAATATATCAAAATAAAAATTTATATATTTATTTACAAAAAATTAAATACTATATTAGGTTATTTATGGTTTTTTTTTTACTATTTACACAAAGAATGTATCAGTATCATTGTTAAACAATAAAGATGTATTATGATCATTATACTAATAAACATACAAAAATTTTATTTCTTAATAGCTAAGGGTGTGTCGAACCATATTAATTTATTAGGAGTTGAGAAGCCCATAAAAATGTCATCTTAGGAACAAATTAAAGACTGCAAAAAATGAGGTGAAGTTGAGCTCTTACAGTTTAAAGAAGAATATAAAACAATGATAAGAAATGGGAAATAATGATACAACACGTGACGGATTTAAAATTGCTCACTAATTATATAAAATGGAACCAAATTTCACCATACAATACAAGAGGAGACTCGTGCATGGAAGAAACATCGATTACAAATACTCAAAACAACATTACATGCTTAATAGATGACATGAAAAGAAAACAACAAACAACACATAATTGCAAACACACATCATTTATTTTTTTACATATAGTAGATCTCCAAAGGATCGAGTCACTTAGATATTGTGCTAATGGTTCAAGCCTTCAAGGCAACAAACCCACCATGACCACAATACCTGATAAGACCATGTGGTGCATATACTTACGTAAACAAGCAACATCAGATGTTTCACCGGTTGACATAACTTGTTTGGATCCTGTTTACATATCATGTACAAAAGTTAATATCACCACGTTGGATTTGCTTTATAGTTATAAATATATATATATATATATATATATATATATATATATATATATATATATATATATATATATATATATATATATATATATATATATATATATATATATATATATATATATATCTTGTTATAAGCATAATATATATAAACATCATATGAACTCATACCTTCGAAAAATATGCTCGCTGGTGAAGGTCCTTTCAAGTATTCACCATGTGACTGTTCGGGAGATCTAACTGGAGCCATCACCGGTGCATTATTTCCACCTGATTATATATAGTAACAATAGTTATAAGTATCAAAGTACGAAATATATCATTACAACAATAAGATAAACATGTAAATATATATATATATATATATATATATATATATATATATATATATATATATATATATATATATATATATATATATATATATATATATATATATATATACAAGTCTATCAATACATTATACATACCACCACATCGACTAACAGGTGGGGTCTTCACATGGCATGAAGCTGGAAGTGCTAATGCGATAGTTTTGTTGATACTGATTCCTAGTGACGCCATAGTGCTACCATCAAGAGCAGTGCAAAGGCACTGTGGTTGTGATTTAACAACATTTGCAAGAGATGAACAACAAGAAGAAGATGGTGTTTTGGAACTTCCCGTAACATAGTTTAGACATGGAGCCATTCCAATGAGAACATTCGTGCACCCTGATTGACCCATCGAACCTTTCAAAAACAGTGATAGTAGGAAAAGTGATAACCCAAGATTACTAGTGAAACCCATTTCGATCGATATCTATCAAAATGAATTTATTTCTTTCCTTCAATGTGTTGGTGGTTTTAAAGGCAAAGAGGATTATCAATTTGGTTTGTGATTGCATTAATTAATGATGTAGCCTACAGTTTGACCTTTTAGCATCCAAATTGCAAATTGCTGATCAAGCATGGTTGATAATAAAATATTTTTATACATATAGTATACAAGTTTTCTATACAATGAATATTTTTCGTGGTAGTGTCTAAAATCAAGTACTATGGGCATTATCCCGAAAATTTTCAAGACAAAGCTACGTTTTTGGTCGCGTAAATAATAATATACGGAATACTGATTATGATGAGCAAGTTTCTCATTCAATAACAATCGATATTGATCAGTTTTACTTTTTTAAATATTATAAGTAGAGAGAATATGTGTTAGCTCTTGCTATGTAAGTGTGTACTTTTCATTATTAAAGTGTATTTCATATCCAAATACTTTCATTAAAGCGTACTCCGATATTTATTTTTAACGATAAATAATATTTACTAAATATTAAAATAAAACAAACCAAACATTGAGTATGTCTTTTAAGTTGTACTTAAAGACATTCAGTATTTTTTAGCTGTTGCTTAGATCATTCTACTGAATATTGGTAGGAAAAAGTTGCCAATAGAAGTCATCTACGGAAGGTCATCTAAATAATTATATTTACAATTTCTTTGAAAAAACAGATATGCTGTGAGATTTAATATTGAATATGATGTTCTTATTCCCAAAACAATATCCGTTAAAACATTTTTATTTTTCTGCTTAAATTCGTAATTATCCATTGTTTACAACGCTAGCTAGACTGTTTGGAGGAATAACGTAATTAAATATATCACAAAACCTTAGATATACGAAAAAATTGGGATGGTTACGTTGGATCATTGTAGAACTCAGGCCGACTCTGACAGTGGACAACCCGGACGACCGTTCAGGGCTCATGTCTCTAAAATATCCAAAATTCTATAATTATATAGAGAAAAAAGTAATTTATCTAAAAATGTTAGGAGTAATATTTTTCTTTAAATTAGTTGTTTTTGTAATGTTTTGACTATATTTGTGTTTTTAAATATTAATAGTGAATTTTATAATAATATGTCTATTTTCGATTTAATTTTTATTATATTTATGTCTTTTGGACCTATTTTTTCTTAAGAAAATTCGGATAATAACCAAAAAGGGAAGATGATTTGAAGAAAATAACCAATGAAAAACATATTTTGGAAGATAACCACAGGATCCGCGGAGCACCCTCTACGGATCCATTAGATGCTCTGCGGATCTGCTACACCTCTGCAGAATTGCTGTTTTTTGATTTTTTGATTTTTTTTCGTTTTTTCGTTTTTTTTTTTCGTTCATTTTCATTTATTAATATTAATTTTTTTTAAATACACTAATACCTTATGTGATTATGTAATAATTTGACAAAAAAAGGTTAAAAATAATGAACTTATGTTCGATATCAGTCCACAATTTCACATAACTGTTTGGGAATCCACAGAACTGTTATTAGCGGATCAATGTACACCTTTGCGGATCAGTGTACACATCTACGGATCAGTGTATAAATTTTCATAGCAGTTAAATATTGTATCAACTCACCCAAGTATTGAAAAATATAAAAATGACCTCCAATGCACCAACTTCTACGAATGCAACATCGTCGGCCGATACTCCACGTCCATGGACGACAAGAGAGGTGATGGTTATAATACGATGTTGGTTGAACATTTTTGAAGGTGAAACAACAATGGTTACCCCTGATTACCTTGGAGGTGATGAATGGACCCGCATAATAGGCATGTTCAACCTTTCATTTGGACAAGGAGAATATCGGATACAAGTAGATATTCTTAGTAAATGGTTGGAGTTAAAGAACGAAATCACATGGTTCAATCGATGGTATCATCATCTTAAAAATAGTATTAATTATTATTACTCAAACGAGGAAGCTCTTGTAGAAATGATCTTATGTCATTACATTTTCGAGCATGAGGGAAAACACTTCGAGTATGTGGACGCTTGGAATCTAGTTAAGAACCACCAGTATTTCATGTAGAAGGGTTTTTTATGTGAAATGTTTTATGTAATATGTTTGCTACTGATGTATGTTTTCCATGTATTTGTATTGTTTTGTATTTTATGTTCTATGGAATAAAGTAGAAGTTAACTCAACTGGTTTCGTAAATAACCTAATACAAATCAAATACATATAAATAACGTAATACAAACCGGTGCATATAAATAACCTAATAAAAACAAACTACATTAAAATATCCTTCTACAAACACAATAAAAATTAAAAATACGAGAGATCTTTTAATAGATTCCAAAGGCCTTCAAACTCGAATTCTAACCCGTCACTAATGGATATGTATTCTGCTTTAGCCGCGTCCAGGATAACTTCCTCATCTTCATTCGGACATGTGTCATCAATTTTGGTATAAAGATTGTTGAAAATCAAGACTTCTGTTTTTAATTCATACCATTTTGTTGTGATGTCAACGGTGTTGTGGTAGTTTTCTGGGGCAATTTGAGGGTCAGCGTTGAAGACATAAGTTAAATGCATCTAATAACTTGGATCATTCACCGTGGTGGTCTCATGGATATTAATATATGCACGAGTTAGACGAAGGTTATCCTCAACGCTCTATGGTATGGAAGCCATTATGGCAGAAAATATAAGGGTTAATTTTTTTAAAAAATGAAATCAAGAAGAAATGGTACAGAATCGATGAAAGGATACGCATGGTAAAGTGATTTTATATTACTTATTCCGTAGAGTTGTTTGGTAATCCGCAAAGGTGTACACTGTTCCTTAGAGGTGTGCACTGATCCGCAGATGTGTGCAATGATCCGCAGAAAACAGTTCTTAAGTGATGTGTCAAAAACCCCAATTTGGACCTCATTCATTTCTTTCTTACCACTTCAATTCTTCAATACAATGTCTATGAGCTCGTCTAATGCAAGAAACTGCCTCCAAGGTTAGCATGCAAAGCATCTTACGATACCACTTTACCCTCTCAGGATGAAATATGTTTGAAATAAAAATATGCTTTATTTATATGTTGGCATAACGCATCTTGACAAGGGTAACCATTTCAACTATAACATTACTTTTATATAATTAAATACAAATCATTATTATACCTTTATCAACATAGTAAAAAGGGTAATCATTTCGGACACAAACACATTCATTTCAAAAATACGTGACTTAATTGAGAATATGTGAGTCATTTGCATGGTTCTAAAAAGCACACCATGACGCGCCTCAAGGTGTGCCATGGCGCGATGCGTGATGTAGCCATTACGAAAACGTCCAAGGCGGGTTTGTGAAGCGTGACACCCAAATAACGTGTCAAGGCGCGCTTTATCGCGTTATGGCGCGAGTTTTTTTCAAGGCGCGGGTTTTTTGTTTTTTTTTGTTTTGTTTTTTTATCGGGCCTAAAATAAATGAGTTTGTGTTAACTTTTTTCTATTTGACATTAATAAAACACTTCTAAAAACTTCATATACTTGATAAAATTCAATAATTATATGATTTATATCTTTTAATGTATATAATATAGTCACGCCTTGAAAAACGTCATGGCTCGCCAAGGCTTGTCATGGCTTAACTTTTACCTTGCCGTCAAGCCACGCCTTACGTTGTTTAGAACCTTGGTCATTCGTCTTCATCGTACCTATCAAGGTATACAAGAAATCCCTGTTTTATAACCAGAGTCTCCGTCCGGAGAACGTGATAAGTGTGTATAGATCTATACGGGACTGATGATCCCGCACCCTGGTTGTTAGCTACAGCCGGACTGACAGGTTAAGGGTGACAAGTTTCATAACATTTCGACGCCTAAAGAACGTCGCTACATGCAAATCCATCATAGTACGGTTATGAAAACTCACAGGATAGACAATTATT
This sequence comes from Lactuca sativa, assembly GCF_002870075.4. Taxonomy (NCBI): domain Eukaryota; kingdom Viridiplantae; phylum Streptophyta; class Magnoliopsida; order Asterales; family Asteraceae; genus Lactuca; species Lactuca sativa. The sequence continues at coordinate 221,091,952 of NC_056626.2, read as the reverse complement.
ATGGTATTATGTTTTTACGGGAAAAGTAATATTACAATTATTTTTACGTGGAAATACAAGCTTCCTATAGTTTTGTTCACTAATAAAACTAGACATCATCATTTTAAGCATGACATATTTACTTACAAGTTAGGAATTTAAGTCTGCTTCTCACTTTTAGGAAAATATAGGATTTTCCTGGTTCAATACATTCATTTCATACAAACAACAATTCATAACTCATTTTATAAGAAAATATCGGATTTTCTAGAAAACAAACGTGAACTTTCGAATGTCATACATTTACACAAATAACTATTTATGAACTCACCAACTTAATTGTTGACACTTTTTCTTTGAAATAACTTGTATTATCAGGGAATCGCTAAACACCAGGTTAGCAACTACTTTTGGGGACTAATGCTCTGGCGTTAGGAACATCTTTTGGAACATCATATTGTATTTTGACTTTTGAAAAATGTAATACAACAATCATGTAAACTTTTCAAATTTATATTATGGTGGTGTGTACTTTCTTTCCTATTCATTTGTTATGATACTGTACATGACGTCCTCCGCCACCGAATGTTTTCGCCGTTCAGGTTTGGGGGTGTGACAGTACAAGTTGTTGGTAGTTGCTCTAATTGTTGGATATCTCATGTTTGTTTTGTTTTAATAGGTGTAGTATGTAAATAGCACAATCAAATGCTAGTATTCCAAATATGACAATTTATACATTGATCCGTAGAGCTGTACACTGATCCGTAGAGGTGTACATTGATCCGCAGAGGTGTATACTGATATGCTGATAACAGTTCTGTGTATTCACAAACAGTTATGTGGACTGATATCAAACATAGGTTCATTACTTTTAACTTTTTTGTCAAATTATTTACATAATCACATAAGGTATTAGTGTATTTAAAAAAAAATTAAAATTAATAAACGAAAAAATGAAAAAAAAAAAAAAAAAAAAAAAAAAAAAAAAAAAAAACAACAATTCCGCAGAGGTGTAGCGTATCCGCAGAGCACCTAATGGATCCGCAGAGGGTACTCTACGGATCCTTTGGTCATTTTCCAAAACATGTTTTTTCTTGGTTATTTTCTTCAAACCAACCTCCTTTTTTGGTTATTGTCCGAATTTTCTTTTTTTTTTTTCTTTTCGTCATGAGTTTACTATATCTTTGGAGAGGCAATGGTAGAACATCAACATCAACATATAACATAGAAGTCTAGGGAGCTTTATTGCACACATACTTGACGTTATCTATCATAATAATTAGAAATCTTTTTGGTCATATTTCAAATTCTCATTCATTTTGTTACGTATAATTTAGTAATTATTTTAAATTAAATTTTTTTCACATGTCATTTTATGATTTTTTTTTCATTTTATTAAGTGTCGCATCCTATTTTAATGTAATAATTGTAATAAATGTAATAATAAATTGATATCAAATTCATTAGTGTAACTTTCTTTTCAATTTCAAAAAATTTAAATTAAAGCCTAATTATTCATTTGTTTATTTATTTAAATTTAAAAAAGAAATGAACATTTCAATTTTAATAATTCAATATTTCTTTTATTTTCCCTACAAATTCAAACTCTTAAATATTTAGACTTTTATATTTATTTTTTTTTAAATAAACCCGTGTTTTTTAATAAACTTGTGTACTACAAAGATCTCATATCTAGTATATAATATACTCATCGACTAAAAATCTTTAACTATCAAAACGCCTCTAGCCTAAAGGTATCCTCCTATCTTGAGATCGACGGTTCAAGTCTCGTCATTAATATAGGTGGATTTCAAGAGTGGTTTATGAGTATATTAGATTTGTTATATATATATATATATATATATATATATATATATATATATATATATATATATATATATATATATATATATATATATATATATATAAACTTTTACCTTTTCCATAACATTATACCATTTTTTAAGAACGAGTGCATCACCATTTTGGTCCTTGTAGTTTGTATTGTTATTACTTTAGGTCTAAATCTAAACAACTTACAAAGAAAACTAAATTATCTAACATATCGTTTACTCCTAACCTTTGATTTGTTTTATATTACTCCTTTTAGTCTAGATATAAGTTTCAACATATACTTTTAATTCTTAAACTGCAATCTCTTTAGTATGTACTTTTTTTAAGAAACAAAATCCAAACCTTAAAAATTTCGGATATATGGTCTTTCTTAGCTTTATCCGTACAAAATATATTAGTTTCATTTTGGATATAGTCTCTTCCAAAATTGAAATGACTTTTTTTTTACCTTTTATATATATATATATATATATATATATATATATATATATATATATATATATATATATATATATATATATATATATATATATATACACACACACGCGCACACATACTAGATATGTGCCCGCGAAAAGCAGCGGCTATAAATAACTCTTTTGATGAATTGTTTTCTTACAGGGAAATAATTATTAGATTTTATTATTAGTTATTATGTAATAAAAATTTACCACTTTTAAATAAAATATGTATTTTTAGAACTTATATTTATATTGTATTTTTATACATTTTATGTAAATTAATTATTATCGGTGTATAGTTTAAGAAATGTAATTAATTTATATACATGAATTTAATATTTTAAAATTGTTATTTTTCTCAAAATTAAATTTCTTATTAACCTTCCTTAATTCAAGTATTAATGATTTATTTATGCATAATTGATTTGTACAAAAAGTTTTGTATCTTATACATCTTAATATTCAAGATATAACTAATATGTTTTATTATATATATATATATATATATATATATATATATATATATATATATATATATTGAAATATATTTTTTAAGATTAGTATAATAATCTAATACATGGAAAAAATGAATATATGGTTGGTATGTACTTAAGCTTAGATACAAAACATTTTATAACGACATTGTTTTAAGCAAACAAATTGAATTTTATTTTCTATGGATTTTGTTTAAATAAGCATACAAATGATTAAGTCGAATTATGGAATGAAAAAGATCGATTACATAATTCTTTTATTGCAAAAAATCATTAAAAAAAATCTTCTTAATGAATATAACTCAAAACATTTTGTCATTCCATAGAAAAACTATATCCAAAACATTTATCAAAACGTTTATTAAATGATTTGTATGTTGTTTTTTTAGTTATGTTATATTACTTTCCATTTTAAAATTGATATGAATTAGTAATTATGCCTTTCAATGATTTGGGTTTATAGACCAATGAAGAAAAAGTACATAGATTCGATTGGTTTCGGAAGGTATATGAGTTTAAAAAGAATAGTAACTCAAAGATCACCGATTAGTTTGGATATATTTGGATCAAAACTACGCAGTTTGTAGGGTTTCATATATAATCTTAGGTACATAATAGTTGTATATTCTCTAACTTTTAATATTTAGGAAATCTTTATTGGACTAACAGTGAAAATTATTCTAAAAATATTTATAGTCCAAGTATAAAGTCGAAATAAACCTATCTATTTGAGCCTAAGCTATATTTATAGTTCAAACTCATTGGAGCTAGACCTTTTGTATCTTTATTCTCGGAAATCCCCATCATTGAAACCTTAAGTTGATTGCTATTTACAGATGATTGCTCGGATATTATAGTTGATTGCTATATTTTAAGTGTTGTGGATGTAAGGCTTTGAGCCCTACTTAACGTTGCTTGGAGAATATGTATCGCGATATTGAATTATGATGGAAAATATCTAATGCGATATTGAATTTTGGTACTTTAATACAAAAATATACCTCGTTAGATAGAGATCGTTGTTTAATCAGAACCATGCAAATAAAGTTGCAAAAAAATAGATAATAGTAAGATAAGTAAACCCCTCAACCAATCTTGACACAATATTGACTTAATTTTTCCAATAAAAATTTGCATCTTCCTGTTTGCTGTTTTGCACACATACATGACTAGTGAAGGTAAAAATGAAATATTCTCTTAGGAAAGAACGGAAATCAATATTATACTTTCTAATACATCTCATACTTTTTTATCAGTGGAGTATTTTCTTGTCACTAATGTATGTATTATTTTTCATTTAAGAAATTGGTTCATCCATATAAAAAAATATAACATATTTGTAACTATCATACAACTCAATGAGCCGTATAGTTTATTTGGATTAACTAATTTCTCAAATAGAAAAAACACCTCCTTAAAATAAAATAGGGACCCTTTATAAAGAAAGCTATATCTTGATATTTTAATACTTTCAAATACATGAACCTTTCCACTTTGTAAATTCCTCGGTAACACTTTCAAATCCCTGAACCTTTTCAATTTGTAATTGTCCATAAACTTTTTTAATATTCATTCCCTTTTTCTTTGCATATTATCGAATTCCAAAAAAAAACTAATGAAAAAAAAATACTGTAAAACTTTTGTGAGCTTGCATTTTCATGCGAAAAGAAATAAATGCTTACCACTTTACAAGTACATAAGATAAGCCATTCAATTTTCACCCAAATCTTCTCTTAAGTTAGAAACTGTTTTAAATATAAAGTTTATCTCAGTTTTTTAGTTTTTTTTTCAGACACGAAAATGAAAGGGAACCATATCCATCCTTTCTAAACCTCATGAGGTTTTAAATCAAAGAGAAAGATTGGACTTTGTTTTACAAAGTTTTACTCATTAATAATCCATTATACTTTATCATCATGGAACCACCATCTCGTCTCCTTGGGAGACCTCCCATTCCTACAATTCTTCACGTAGCGTTCGTCATCATTTGGACGTTGCTGTACCACATACAAACTCATCCGTCAGACTAAATCTAAACACAGTACAACCTCTTCTGTCAGTCATGTCCTGTACCGTGTAACAAAAGTCTAATGCCGGTCATGTCATGTCATGTCTCATATCCTGTACTGTGTAACAAAAGTCTAATGCAGGTCATGTCATGTCATGTCTTGGACTGTGTAAAGTATGATGCAGGTAAAACATAATACAACTTGTTATGTCATGTCATGTCTGTGTACTGTGTAACAAACAGTGCTTAAGGGAATGTGAAATTCGAAACAAACCTTAGTAGAAGAGCTTGATAGCATGGAGAGGATGCTGATGCATACAGAGCTCACGGTCATGGCGGGTGACCATGAATCGTACAAGATATCTGCACCCACCGATGCCAAATTTATAATCATTGAAAATATTTTCATGGAATAGAGGCACTATATTTGGAATTTGGAAAATATTTTTAACATAATGTAAAATTAAATATCTGTAAAATTAGAAAAAAAAAACGTACTATATTTTTTTCGATAGTGTGGATCAATATGGAATTATGGACATGATTAATTAAATGTAAGAGCATGATAAGACTTGGGTTTTACCATTTTTGTTTGCATTTATATAACATATCCATTTATAAAAAAAAATAGTTTCTACTGTAGAACTTTAAGTTTCGGATGCATAAAAAACAAACATGTTGAAATAAACGCGTAGTTAGGAAACAAAATTAGTTTTTCTCATGAAAACGCGAATAATCTTATATAAATTTTTTTTTAAAAAAATGGATGTGAAAAAAGGGTAAAGAGACAAACCTAAACAAATATGGCCATTGCTATAAATGTGTGGATGAAGTGGAGCTGGAGGAATAAAAATAACCTGTCAAAAAACAAAATAAACCAAAAGAAAGATAAAGATTATTAGAAATTACTTATTAACAATTAACATTAATCTGAAAATAAAAAATCATAACGATACGCGTTGCTAGTAAGTCAAACCCTAGAAAAGAGCTAAACGCACACACGATGAGATCATTTACTCAACATGTTAGATTATAAAATAAAAAAAAAAAGTGAAAATCCTGAAACCAAAGATTTTAAATAAATGATATAGACATAGAATATTTTATCCACCATATATGAATGTCATACACATGAAAATGGCTTGAATCTTGATGTTAGAAAGTCTTGTCATATGTGATCCTTTAAAATAGTAGACTTCATATCATATGACTAGAGATTTTTATGGGACATTATGACACTTTTTAAAGAAACTTATCAAAGATTATGGTAGTTTAGTTATCCGAAAAGAGAAATTAACATTCTAATTGCTTAAAAAAAGACACTTATTAGGTAATTGATAAATAAAACACATTGTATATATTATACAACAAGTAGACAATTTTTTCTATGTATGAACATAAGGGTTAAGGGATGTTCTTTCTTCACCTAGACATATAGAAACCCTAACACACACACACACACACACACACACCCAATTGAATTTTCGTTCAGAATTCAGAAATTAAACTATTTGATTCACTAACCCCAATATTACCTACAGTTGATAATCAATAAATTCCCAAAAAAAAATCAATAAATCATGATAAGTTATGTAACCTGTGGCGCTTCCATGGGGTAATGCTCAGGAAAATCAACTTGCAGCTGGAACGTTTCATTAGAATACAAAGTCCCGGGCGCGCCGTTGACCTCAATTACCCATCTTTACGCCAAAAAATCAAACTATTAGCTCTTAAATCAAAAGAAAATTAAACTCAAGCAGTCGCAATAGCGAAAAACATCTCACCTTTGGAGATTATCAGTGACTTTGTGTTTGAATCCAGCAGGTGGATTGACCTGCCACTCCATTAGCTCCTTCTGGAGACGATTTGTTGCGATCTTGCTCAGCGCCTGCAATTATAGCCAACAAGGACTGATCGTCATACATAATTGCCCCTCGATCAAAGGGATTCGCAAATTGAGTGGAGTCGTTCAAATTAGGGATGTATATACAGATAATTATATACAATTACAGATATACATATGTAAAGTATATGATAGAAGAAGGGAAAAAGATGTAGAGAGAGAGATAGGAAACCTTGCGAGAAGAAGCAGAAGGGCTCGTCATCGTTTCTAGAGAGAGAAAGTGAAAAGAAAGAGAGGGGTGTTTCTGTGTCTGTGTGTTTTTGTGTCGAGAGGGCTGATAGTAATACTTTGCATCAGTCAATGTGACAATTTTAGTACCTCTAGAAGAAAAAATGTCATTTACAGCCCAAATAAGGTTTATTTTTAAAAAATTATCATTAGCAACTAAGTGATCATTTGAAAAGACCAAACATGTCTTTGTTTGGAAAAATGACAACTTAGTCCAAAAAGATTTGTTCTACAATTTTATGTCAGGCTGTTGGAGAATATTGAAGATGTGATATAAAGTTTGCCATTTTTTAATTTTGGATTAGTTTTTAGTATTTGTGGTTATGTCTTTTGGAACATATTAGGTTGGTTTCGAACCTTTATTGTTTGAATATTGAGTTTAGGGATGCAATATTTTATTTGGTTTTACCATTGTATCTCCATATCATACCTTTATCGTTGTACATTGTCATTAGCGATAGTGGGCTTAGGTTGCCCCAATCTAATATGAGATATAGAACATAGGAAGTTAATGTTTTTCTTAAAAATGCATAATATCAACATGTTTTTAATACGCATAACTATGACTAGTAAGGAAACTAAGTATTAGAATCAAGGTATATAATTGATAAACATAGACATAGGCGTTTGTCCAGATAAAGTGAAAACACTGGATCCAGAATTGTTTATGGATGCATGTTACACCAATGCAACATGTTACTAATACCATATTGGATAACATAAATGGACTAGTATATTTTTCTTCCACAAAATATAACATGAATGACATATCATGTGCTTGGTTTGTGAATATGACTCTTAGGAGAGTATTCTAAATTTTCTTGTAGAAATAGGAATAACATGGAGACATGAATGGGGGGTCATCTATAAGTTACTCTACTTATGCAAACATTCGAGATTGTTGAGTAAGACCTAAATGATTTTATCTGGCCATGTTTTCACAAACGTTAGACGGAATAAATCACTCTTGATAACTACCATCAGAATATACATCTCTACTGAGGGATCACACACTCACTACAAGTTCCCTGGTCTCATCTCGGCCTTTCTTGAATCGAGTACGGATCCTCTGCTTTCAGTAGTATAGGCTCATACTACCTTCCACATCTATCCGTACTTTCCTCAAGAATTGTCTCGACTCCACCAAGTCCCTTCTACTAACACTGCTCCCAACATTAATCTCATCCTAGGCTTGCCCTAGGGTATCCTCTAACTCACTATCTGCCATCAGCTGCGGAAGAAGTTCCTGTTATCTCCCCTAACTAACTCGAGAATACCATTACATATCACTTAGACTAGATAATTCTTCGAATGAGAGGTCTTACCCTACAGCGGTTGGACTCAGACAAGAGCCGCGGAATAGGGCTAGACCTAACCTTCTGAAATTATTTAGTCCTTGTAGTATGTAACCTAACATATTTGTTTACTAGTTAATTAGAGATAACTAGAACTCCTTATAGCACAAAGCAATCAACATTCAGGCATTGGGAAAACTAACCACATAATCCAATCAAGTTATTCTATCCTCTAATCAGGAATCTGTACTGGCATGCAATTCATAAGGCTCGTATACATAAAGCAGACATATAAGGCATCTTCCTAGATCCTTAATCCTAATCTAGCATGTAGTTCTAATAAACATAGCATAACATAAACTTGTATGGGTAATTTGGGAGAACTTACTTGAGCTCAACTGATTGCATGCACCACACCCTTTTCTCTTTTTCCCAAAATTCTTATCTTTTCTCAAAGTTCCTTTTTCTTATCTTTTTTTTTTCAAAATTCTTATCTTTTTCTTAAAGTTACTTATTATAAAAACGAATTTTCTTTGAAAATTTTCATACCAAGTCGTCAGTTTGAGTTCAGACACACCCGAGAGTGTATCTGAATCTCTCAAACCAAAGCTCTGATACCAACTTGTAACATCCCAAAAATCGAGAACAAAAATTTCATTTTTAAATCATTAATTAAACCATAATTATAAAATCATTCGTCCAAAATCATAAGTCATTATCTCAAATCATAGTATCATTTCAAACACTTGTTCATCTTATCAGAGTAAACATCCCAGGCTAAACGTCTTGGTGTGTGCCATGCGATCATCCCGAGCTCTTCCCTCCATTACCAGAAGTACCTGAAACCAAAACTGAAAACTGTAAGCATGAAGTTTAGTGAGTTCCCCAACCTACCACATACTGAATACATAACCAGCTATTGGGCCCCCGCCCGCTGCATCGGGACTTGCCCGACATCGGACTAACTCCGACATCGGGCCCCGCTCGGTATACATATCTATTTCTCTTAGGCCCCGCCTGTCTCTGGGCCTCGCCCGCTAAACACATACAAACATAACCCATAACAAATAGCTAAATGTACTCTACCATACTCCTAATCTAAGGCCTCACCTAACTTGGGCCTCGCCCCTGTCCTACTACTGATGAGTCATGGAACCCCATCCACGATCCTACTGATAGTGAGATACAGGCCCCCGCCCATGCTCACCTCCTTCCTAACTCGGGCCTCGCCCTACTCTGCTACTAATGAGATACGAAACCCTGTCCATACTCGGCTAATGATGAGATACGGGACCTCGCCAACACTTACCTCCCTACCAGGCACATACAAGTATGACAAAGACAACAATTATAATCTAACATTCAACATATAAACCTTCCTCGGGCTTGCCCCGACATCCGACCTTGGTCCAGAACCTATCAACTCTGACACATACAAGAGTCGCAACTACCTTTAACATTCCTCGGGCCTCGCCCGACACATATCATAAAAATGCCTAGGGCTAACCCCCGGGTCTTCCTACTGTACACAAACATAATGGGCCGACATTGTGGTTGTAAACCCATGCACACAGTGAGGAGACTCACCTTGCACTGCTGAAACCTCAACTGGAACTCTGATGACGACGAACTGGCGATTCCCAAACTGCTGATCCTTCGGCTCCTCGAGCTACCGATATCAAAATAACACTTAGATCAATATGCCCTCCAGAAGTCAAACTAAATCAACTCTGGTCAAAGCCAAAGTCAACGGTCAATGGTCAAAGTCAACACTTCCAAGTTGACCCTACTCGCCGAGTCAGCCTACTTGACTCGCTGAGTTCTAGAACCCAGAAACCTTACAGTTCGCGACTTGACTCGCTGAGTCACCCTAAGACTCATCGAGTTCTTTAACTTCTGAGTCCTAGTCTTGTCCAACCCACTGAGTCACCTCCTCAACTCATTGGTTCCACTTACAACTAGAAAATGAGTTAGGGTTTACGGCCCGACTCGCTGAGTCCATGAACAACTCGCCGAGTCCTCCTTGTGACATATCCATTTAGTCGATTCTAATCCATTCCAATGCTTCTAACTCAGAGATCTGGACTCCTTTGACTAGCATTACACGTAAAGTTGCTAACTTTACGTTCATGTATGATGTTATGAAGCTAAAACCCTCATTCCAAGCCAAAATGAAGGCCTAATTCAAGTCATGGAGTCATGGATGAATAAAGGTGGCAACTTTGAGATTCTAAAGCTTATAAATGTCCATATCTGAAGTCTTTTCATCCCCCAAGGTTCAAATCTTGGAATGACCTTGGAAAGGACCCGAAAAGTGCAAATAACAAGTCCATAAGAAGATCTAAGTGGATAGAAGCCAAGGTATAAGCTTTATACCTTTAACAAGTTTGAGATGTCCCAAGAACTCTAGATCTTCTGCCCTCCTTTGATGTCTTCACTCTTTGCCTTCCTCCTCCTAGCTTCAAACAACACAATTGCAAGGAAAATGGCTCAATATTGCACTAGGGTTTCGTAGGTGAGGGTTTGGGGTCTGGGGGCTGAAGATGAGGCTGAGGGAATGAGAATATGATGCTTAAATAGGGCGGCAAGTCCCAAAATTAGGGTTTCCCAACCCATACCTGACTCGACGAGTCGGTCCCCCGACTCGCCGAGTCGGCCACTTAACCCACTGACACGGAACTCGCTCCGACTCGTTGAGTTCTTCCTTAGACTCAACGAGTTGACTCATTGACTCAGGGTTTTTCCTTTCCCCACTTGACCTCCTGGATTCTGGGTGTTACAACTCTCCCCCACTTAAACTGGACTTCGTCCTCGAAGTCCGCTATGACCAACTTCCTTACAGTCTGCTTACAACTTCCCCTTACGATACGAACTTTACCCACTCGGTCCAATCCTCAGAGGACCGTTTCCAATGGTCTTCCACCTGGTCATCCAGCCAAAACTGATCCTTGAAGATACAAACCTCGAGAGCACTCCCATCACCAACAATCTTGAGAACATGCTTCTTATCCAACAGACAATCCCTCCGGTACTCCTTGAGCACTTATGTTGGACATCCTAGGGGTTCACCCCTTTCTCTTGCAGGTTCAATGGCCTTCCCAAGGCAGCTTCCCAAAAACAACAATCTTTCATTTCTCTTTGAAGGGCATACCCTTCGTTGTATCTACTTCTCTAGCCACTCCCAGTGCTGGTCACTTCACTGATACCCACTGAATGCTTCCTCTTTCCTCTTACTATATCCTTGTGTTGAACACCCAACCCGGCGAATGGATTAGATAATCCTTCGAGTGAAAGATTCATCCCTGCAACGATTAGACTCATACGAGAGTTGCGAAATAGGGTCAAACCCTTCCCTCTAATATTATTCAACCCTGTTGTGAGTAGCGTAGCACCTCTCGGTCAACTAGCTGCTCCACCAGGAGTTCTCTTATCGCTATCCCCGACCAAAGATCCTGCTATCTCCTGTCCGCTTTCTGGATGAACCGAGACCACCCTGGTCCTAACTAATCTGCTATAATTTAGGTTACTGCACTCCCACCGGTTACTGCACCCAAGCTCAATCTCTTAGTTGCCCTCAACGACTTCCGAAGAAAACTTTGGCTGACTAAAAGCTCCTCTATATACCTTACCACTCTGGCTCCATAAGTCCTGGGATGCTCAATCCCTTATCTTGACTCGAAGGTCTCTACCAGGTCCCACCTGTGTTGCTAAAATCTCATGGGCCTCGCCCACGGGACTTACCCAAACTATATCTTAGAGTGGTCTCTCTCTCTCTCAAGTCTCACTCGTCTTGCTACTATCACAAGGGCCTCGCCCACGGGTCCTACCCAAAACATACTACTGAGTGACCCTGCCCCGGGTCTTACCTATCTAAGGCTACGTGAGTCCTAAACCATCCTGAATCCTCAATGAACTATCTTCTTTCGATCTCTACCAGGATGACTAGGAGATACGGCCTCACCCACACTCCGCTAACTAGGAGATACGGGCCCTCGCCCACACTCCTCTATCTAGGAGATACGAGACCTCGCCCACACTCCTCTAACTGGCTACTAACAAATGTTGCAGCTATCCTGAAGTCTTATCACACTCCTCATGCTGTCTCTACACTAACTACTAATCCGAAAGAATCCCATGCCGGACATTCACTCAATCTGCATCTTGACTCACTCGAGTCGTGTTGGCGATCCTCCAACCTGGTTTTCCAAACCAGCCATCAACTAACATGAATACTACGGTTATCCCGTAACCTCACTACACTTCCCGCATTGTCTACCTACTGGTGAATGCTACGGCTATCCCGTAGTCTTACATCCTTGCTAAACTCACGTCCTGCCGAGAAAATATTCAACCTGGTTTTTCAAACCAATCATATACTAATCGTAATTACACGAACTCCCCAATGGGAAGGTTCCCAAACTCCCAACTCACGTGCTTCTCACTCCGAACAGCCACTCAAACTAATATCCTGCTCAAAAAAGTTACGAACTCATCCCAACTTCGTACTCACTTCAGTTCCTGACTATATGGGGGTTCCTCCCCCACTTTGATTCAACTAACTCCTTACAACTCACTATCTGGAAAGGATCCCCAATCCTTCTTACTACTCCATGGTCGATCTACTAAAAATTGATGCTTACCGCTGCTAGGGCTCCAAAACTAACCAATATCGTGATGCTACCGCCCATGGAAACTAGAGAAATACTTCCCTAGTCCCAAATCACACTTGCTATAGTGACTGCATCCTGGGAACCAGCTCAAAAAGGAGGATACTACTATGAACTACCGCCCGAAAATCCATGGTATGTAGATGGCATATGATCCAAACACGAATAGAAATAAAATTCTAACATACATTCACTAACATAGATGCAGTACCATAACAATATAATCATGAATAAAAATTGACAGGAAAGCAAAAGATACCCACCTGCAACGTTTGGTGCTACTCGTGTCTCCATTGTAGACAACTAAAAATCCCTACTCCCCACTTCAGGTGCCTCTGCTCAGCCCTGACGACCTTCAGTGGTCCTCAAGGTCGCAGGGGCAGGTGCCATCACCTGTCCTGCTGGAAACAAACTCGAACCTGGGCCTTCTTGTGGCCTTTCTGACTGCAATGGAAACATATCAGGTCTGATCCCTGAGTGGTGGTAGCTGTACAATCCCTGCTGAAATGAGCAGTCTGACCGCACTTGAAGCAGCCAGAATCACTACCACTACCACCCCTGCACGCACCCTCATGCGTTCTGCCACACTTGCCACAACGACTGCGTCCCTGATAAACCCTCAATCTCTCATCCGACCCCTTGGGTCTCTTTCCTGAACCTGCGGCTACCTGAACCTCCTCCGACTTCCTCTTCCTGAGGTGATCCAAATCGATCTCCCTCTCCCTGGCCCGAGCAATCATATCCTCCAGCGTCTTGCAGCTGGACCTGTTCACAAACTCCCTGATGTCACTCCTCAGCATCTCGTGATATCGGGCCTTCTTCATCTCCTCGTCCACAACATAATGCGGAACAAGAAGAGCCCTCTCCCTAAATTTGGCGATGATCTCCGCCACTGTCTCTATAGTCTGCCGTAAATCCAGAAACTCTCGTGCTAACTGTTGCACCTCAATCATTGTTGCAAAATCGGACCTGAACCAGGTCGAGAAGTCACTCCATGTCATCGCATCTAACGCGGCATCATCCCCAATAGCATGACCAACCTCTTCCCACCAATCGCGTGCTCTGTCCTTCAGAAGACAGGAGACAAGTCGGACCTTGTCCCCCTCGGGGCACCGGCTCATATGAAAGGCGTTGGCGACATCAGCCAACCACCTGTTGCTAGCAATGGGTTCCCTAGCCCCATGATAGTCTGGTGATCCACAAGCCCTAGACTCTCAAAATGTCAAAGTATGCGATCCCATCATGCCCACCATCTCTACGTGGAAGGCTCCCAACCTCTCATCCAATATCTCCAGTATGCCTTCCTTGACCGTACCAAAGATCACAGGAGTCTGATCTAGAATACTGCGTGTAACCTCAGCTGATACACACTCTCATCCGCTCCTCGAGCTGCTCGGTCCCTGATCCCTCTCCGGCGCCTGATCCGCCAACTGGTCTATCCCGTAGTGTCACCATTCTGCAACATATCATAACTACCATCCGAATATACATCTCTACTGAGGGATCACACACTCACTACAAGTTCCCTGGTCTCAACTTGGCCTTTCTTGAATCGAGTACGGATCTTCAACTTTCAGTACTACGAGCCCATACTACCTTCCACATCTATCCGTACTTTCCTCAAGAATTGCCTCGACTCCACCAAGTCCCTTCTACTAACACTGCTCCTAGCACTAATCTCATCCTAGGCTTGCCCTCGGGTATCCTCTAACTCACTATCCGCCATCAGCTGCAGAAGAAGTTCCCGTTATCTCCCCCTAACTAACTCGCGAATACCATTACATATCACTTAGACTAGAAGAATTCTTCAAATGAGAGGTCCTACACTACAACGGTTGGACTCAGACAAGAGCCGCGGAATAGGGCTAGACCTAACCTTCTAAAATTATTTAGTCCTTATAGTATGTAACTTAACATATTTGTTTACTAGTTATCTAGAGATAACTAGAACCCCTAATAGCACAAGCAAGCAGCATTCGGGCATTGGGAAAACTAACCACATAATCTAATCAAGTTGTTGTGTCCTCTAATCAGGAATCTGTACTAGCATGCAGTTCATAAGGCTTATACACACAAAGCAGGCACATAAGGCATCTTCCTAGATCCTTAGTCCTAATCTAGCATGCAGTTCTAATAAACATAGCATAACATAAACTTGTATGGGTAATTTGGGAGAACTTACTTCAGCTCGGCTGATTGCATGCACCACACCCTTTTCTCTTTTTCCCAAAATTCTTATCTTTTCTCAAAGTTCCTTTTTCTTATCTTTTTTTATTTCAAAATTCTTATCTTTTTCTCAAAGTTACTTTTTATAAAAAACGATTTTTCTTTGAAAATTTTCATACCAAGTCGTCAGTTTGAGTTCAGACACACCCGAGTGTGTATCCGCATCCCTCAAACGAAGGCTTTGATACCAACTTGTAACATCCTAAAAATCAAGATCAAAAATTTCATTTTTAAATCATTAATTAAACCATAATTATAAAATCATTCATCCAAAACCATAATTCATTATCTTAAATTAAAGTATCATTTCAAACACTTGGTCATCTTATCAGAGTAAACATTCCAGGCTAAACGTCTTGGTGTGTGCCATGCGATCATCCCGAGTTCTTCCCTCCGCTACTGGAAGTACCTGAAACCAAAAATGAAAACCGTAAGCACGAAGCTTAGTGAGTTCCCCAACCTACCACATACCGAATACATAGCCACCTACTTGACTCGCCAAGTTCTAGAACCCAGAAACCTTACAATTCGCGACTTGACTCGCCGAGTCACCCTATGACTCATCGAGTTCTTCAACTTCTGAGTCCTAGTCTTGTCCAACCCACTGAGTCACCTCCTCAACTCATTGGTTCCACTTACAACCAGAAAATGAGTTAGGGTTTACGGCCCGACTCGCTGAGTCCATGAACAACTCGCCGAGTCCTCCTTGTGACATATCCATTTAGTCGATTCTAAGCCATTCCAATGCTTCTAACTCATAGATTTGGACTCCTTTGACTAGCATTACACGTAAAGTTGCTAACTTTACATTCATGTATGATGTTATGAAGCTAAAACACTCATTCCAAGCCAAAATGAAGGCCTAACTCAAGTCATGGAGTCATGGATGAATAAAGGTGGCAACTTTGAGATTCTAAAGCTCATAAATGTCCATATCTGAAGTCCTTTCATCCCCCAAGGTTCAAATCTCGGGATGACCTTGGAAAGGACCCGAAAAGTGAAAATAACAAGTCCATAAGAAGATCTAAGTGGATAGAAGCCAAGGTATAAGCTTTATACCTTTAACAAGTTTGAGATGTCCCAAGAACTATAGATCTTCTGCCCTCCTTTGATGTGTTCACTCTTTGCCTTCCTTTTCTTAGCTTCAAACCACACAATTGCAAGGAAAATGGCTTAAGATTGCACTAGGGTTTCTTGGGTGAAGGTTTGGGGTATGGGGGTTGAAGATGAGGCTGAAGGAATGAGAATATGATGCTTAAATGGGGCACCAAGTCCCGAAATTAGGGTTTTCCAACCAAAACTAGACTCGCCGAGTCGGCCACTTAACCCACTGACACGGAACTCACTCCGACTCATCAAGTTCTTCCTTGGACTCGACGTGTTGACTTGTTGACTTAGGGTTTTTCCTTTCCCCACTTGACCTCTTGGATTCTGGGTGTTACAACGAGTGTCTGCCCTGATGAGGTGAAGTTCGGATATGCTTCTTGCCTGTTGAAGCACAAGGCACAAGATTGGTGGGAAGAGGTCGGTAGTGTGTTGGGTGATGATGTTGTTGATGCTATGTCATGGGATGACTTCTCGACCAGGTTTTGAGCTGAGTTTGCTCCTGCGATTGAGGTGCAACAGTTGGTGAGAGAGTTTTTGGATCTTCGCCAGACTACTGAGACTGTGGTAGTGATCACTGCTATGTTCCAGAAGAGGGATTTATTGGTACCACAGTATGAAGCAGATGAGGAAATGAAGAAGGTGAGGTATCATGATATGCTGCGGTATGAGATCAGGGAGTTTGTGAGTTTCAGGGTATGAGACCCTGAATTATATGGTTTCTAGATCTCGAGAGCGGGAGATCGATTTGGAGCACCTCGGGAAGAGGGGATCAGATCAGGTGCATATAGTGGAGGGTCCCAAGAAGAGACCCAAGACTTCTGATCTACGTTTGAGAGGCCAGCAGGGCCGGGGTAAGTGCAACACATGCGGGAAATTGCATGATGGAGTTTATCGTTCCAGGGGTTTGGGCTACTACAAGTATAGCAAGGTTGATCATGTCAGCAGGGATTTTGCTCAGGGGGCAATCCCATTATGTTTTCACTGCGATTAGATGGGCCACAAGAAGGTCGATTGTCTGATGTTGAGGGGAGAAGCAGTGAGTGTGCATGCTCCAGGTACTTTGAGGATTACCGATGGGCGAGAGGGTAGAGTAGGAGCCCCAACGGAAAGGAGTAGACACTTGTAGTGTCAGTCATTGGAGGTCAGGACTCCAGCAGGCGATGTTGCGGGTATGTATCTTTTGCTTTCTTTTTGGTTTTATCTAAATTTTGTTGTTTGGAATATTGCATCGGTTTTCAGTAAGCGTATCTGTGGGTTATTTCTCTACTTATGTATGGGCTATATCGTCAACAAATGTTATATGTCATTTTTATTCCATGAATTAGTAGTGGTTTAGTGAAGGGTTATTTCTCTTATAGCGGGTTTGGAGTGTTCTGTGTTATCTTGATTGTAGTCGAGATAGGTTCGGGGGCATTGTGTGGAAGGTTTATGTTCAGGATTCAACGGGATAGTTGTCTAGTATTGCCAGGATTTAGTGGTTTTAGAAATTATGCTTAGATTGGATTTTGGAGGTGTCGAGGGAAGTGGTTCGTGTTGAGGTCTTGTCGGAGTATCTGTCTTTGGACTCCAGGATTTGAGTGTGGTATATTATTATAGTGTTCAGGGTTATCAGTTTTGTTGGGTTTTAGGGAGTGTTCAACTGGTGTTCAGATGTTGTGCGGTCTTTTGAGTTTGGCTAATAATGGATCACTAGCATTGGGAAGCGCAGGTTGTCAACATTTTGATGATTGGTGGGTTAGAGGGATTGGGAATCCTTCTGTCACACCCCAAAACCAGAACGGCGGAAACGTTCTGGGGTGGATGACGTCATGTCAAGTATCACAACATATGCAGTATAGTAATCGAAGTACAACAACCATTGCATTAATAGTAATAGTTTTACATAGTTTACATTGCATAGAAACATCAAAGTAATACATTTAATAATATAGGTGCAACTTGGTACTAAACCGTCTTCACCAAAAACGCCTGAGATATACATGTCTATTGCTAACCTAAGAATACAAGTTATTTGAAAGCGAGTATCAGCATTTTTACAAATGCTGGTGAGTTCATAAGTATTTAGTGTCATTTTATCCAAATAACTTTATATAAGTAGTAGTTTTAAAGTATACAGTGAATTAGAGTCCTTTCCAGAAAATCCTATATTTTCTAATTAAAAGCAGTCTTCTACCAAGACTGGACAGAGTTATGTGGTAAAAAATAGTTTTTCCTTAACACTATCATTATCAAAATGTGGTATTGATTTTGAAGGAAAGTAGGAGAATATCAGGGAAAATAACATATGCCTCAGCAGTGAAGACTGCTGACTAAGGCAAAAAGAAATCATAGACTCCAGGAGAGTATCGAATGAACGGTACGCCTGGATCAGTCTAACAAAAAGGGAGACACAGACCCCAGACGGTATCAAATGAAAGATACATCTAGCAAGGTCTAAAAACAGTTAATACAGTGAATACAGACCCCAGACAGTATCAAATGAATGATACGTCTAGCAAGGTCTAAAAACAGTGAATACAGTGTATACAGTGTTAAAACCCATTACCTCAAGGCCATGAATTATAAGGTAACCCCGAGATACTCGTAACCATACTGATAGACACTAGAGAACTTGACGCCCGACAAGCGTCGGTATGAATATGACATTTGTCACCCCTTGGCTTGGTAGGCCGTGGACTGTAGCTAGCAGTCAGGGTGCGGGGTTGTCAATCCCGTATAGCTATACACACAATGTTCGCTCTCCCTACAAGAGACTCTGGTTACCAACTTGACAACGGAGAAGGCCGTGTACTGAAGATGTATCTTGTGTAGTGAGATCTGATGTAAAATACTGGACTAATGATAGAGACTCACAACTGAACTGACTAATGTAAACCTATATGTCTATGCTTGTATACATAATATATAACTAATGATCAAACGACCTTCGGACGGACATCCGATCCCACCAGACCACATCTCAACGAAGAAAAGGAAATAGGGCGAACAAGCCTTCCTAAGTCCTTTAAACATTATATATATATATATATATCTATACAAGTAGAGGCATACATTTAATTAAGTAGAAGCATTTAACGAAGTTTAAGTGTTTAATGAAGTAGAAGTGTTTCACAAAGTATAAGTGTTAACAAGCAGAAGCGTATCGTGAAGTAGAAGCGTATCGTGAAGTATAAGCGTATCGTGAAGTATAAGCGTATCGTGAAGTAAAAGCGTATCGTGAAGTAAAAGCGTAAATAAGTAGGAGCGTATTACGAAGTAGTAGCATTAACTAAGTGGAAGTATAACGAAGCAGTAGTATCTAAAAATTAGGAATATAAAAACATAGAAGGAATCTTTGATGAAAACTTTGGAAAACCTTTATACTTGAGAAAATCACGACTTGGTATTCTTTTGTAAAATAAGTTTGAAAACCTTTAGAAATCCTCTGAAAATCTTTCATAAACAAGTTTTGATTATAGCTTTGATGAAAACAATATAAGTAAAGAAAGCCTTTGCTTAAAATGTTGCTGTAACTGAGTTTGAAAATAAATATACAGCGCGGGAGACAATTTGAGAAGAGCTTTGAACAAGTAAAAACGTTTTAGAAAACCATTTACCGTATCATACTTGGTAAAATAGTTGACAGTGTAAGAAATCCTTGTGCATGCGAGTTATCAATCACATGCAATTGATATGATAACTGGCATGTTTAACTTGTATCCCCCCATAAAAGCATGTAAAAACATTTAAAAGGTTAATTCAAGGGTATGAACTCATATGTTGTAAGTGGATCGGGTGAAGGCGCCGGTATAGGATGTTAAGTGTCAAGTGAGGACTTGACTACACATGTGAATGCTATTTAACATGTAATGATACATTTAAGTATCCAATTAGTCATTTAATAACTAATTAAGCAAGTAAGGATGTCATACATCATAAAAACACTTTGCTAGCTAGAAGTGTCCTGGGTAACATCTAAGGGTGTGTATGGCCTAGATAGGGAGTTTACTCTTCAAGAGTAAACTATTTATAGTGTTTACGGCCCTAAGACCTTGTCCCCATGAGTTTACGGCCGTAAACTCATGTATGGTGTGTTCTTTGATGCATTAAGGTCTTATAACACTCGTGGTATTAGGCTAGGTTCAATTCTAGGGCTTATGAAGGGTTTAAGGCTTCAAAATGGACCAATAAAGGAGTTTACGGCCTATGCATACTCCTTGAGGAGTTTACGACCGTAAACACATGAGTTTATGGTAGTAAACTCATGTTGGTCCATTTCCTTGGTTTTTTGGTGGTTCTAACTCATGCATGTAAGGTTCTAGTAACTTCTAGAAGCATAAGAAGGTGTTTAGGGCACTTAAACACCTTGGAAAGGTGTTTACGGTCTAAGGAGATACTCTTGGGGAGTTTACTACCTTAAACACATGAGTTTACGACAGTAAACTCATGTTAGCCCATGAATCATGTTTTTGGTGCATCAAACGAAGGATTACAAGGCTCTAAGCACTCGTGGAAGCTTTTGGAAGTGTTTGAGGGGTAGTTTAACACCTTAAAAGGTGTTTATGGTCTAAGAATATGGGTTTACGGTCTAAGAACATCCTTAGACCGTAAACTCATGTTTACTCCCCATTTGGCCCGATTTTGGCGTTCTAAGTCTTTTCGGGTAAGCCTCTAAGCCATTACTAAGCATGAGAAGTGTTTTGGAAGGGTTTTTGAGCACTAAAACCCACATTCAAGGGGTTTACGGTTTTGGGAGGCTCCCAAGACCGTAAACACATGTTCTTGAGGTTTTTCAATGTTTAATCCCCGAATTTGAAAGATAGATAAGTTAGATAACAAGCTAGGAAGGTTTACTTACCGATTTGAGGCTCGGAGGGGCGATTTTTGACCAAAACTCGTTTGTAGAGAGAGAAAGTAGAGAGAGAGAGTGTGTGTGTGTGTGTCTAAGGTGGGAAAAAGTGTGGGAGTGAAACCCACTCCTCACTTATATAGGGTGGAGCTTATGGCCTGGCTGGGGTTCTCCTGACAGCAACGGCGAACGGGTTTTTCACCACTTCCTTAATCACGACGAATTTTTAAAATTATACCGCTTTAATTTTTGTTCGCTTAACGAATATTATTTAAAATATTCCAACGGGTTTAATCCTGTTCAAAAATATTTTCGGGATAAATTTGACTAATTTTTGACGTAACTAATTTCGACGTTAAAACTAACGGAAATTTTTGGGTTGCCACATCATCCCCCCGTTAGAGGGAATTTCGCCCCGAAATTCAGGCTTAGGCAAGGAAGTAGGTATGAACGATCGAGTAGTGGTATGAGGGTACTTCCTATTTGGCTGGTCCTCGCACTCCCAAGTGAACTCTGGTCTTTGCTTGGCGTTCTAACAAAACTTCACTTACGGGATGCGAATTCTGTCTCGTGTCGTTAGCGATTCTTACAGGTTCGTCTACGAAGTTTGGGTTCCCAATGGTTTCTATCAAGACGAGTGGGATACAAAGAGTGACATCGGGCAAACACTTATCAAGTCTAAGAAGTGGATTGATCTGTGGTGAAACTTGTGGAATTTCCAAAAGTAGTAGTGGTCTGACGAGGGTTGGACCAATCTCCGTAAAGAATCTCGGATGGTCCTAAGCTCTCGGAAGGGTAGAGCTCTTCAGCACTTAGAACATAGTGTACTTCTATGGCGAGATCATCACTGGCGTGATCGCCATTCCGAAGTTCCTAACGTTCTCTCTCATACTGGAAGTGTGGTCCTTCAGGTTGTTTCTAGATCATCGGATGGTTTGCGTGTCTACGGGTAGCTGTTTGCTGTAGAGTGTCTATCTCAATCTCGTGCAAAATGAACCTGCACTTCTGATTCTTTAGATATATCTAACGGAAACCCTCAGGGTCAGGGAGATAGGGTTTTCACCAGACGAGTGTTGGACTATCTCGGGAGGTGGTTCTACTATTTCTGTGCGAGATAGTATTCGTGGAACACCTAGTAGTCCAATGAATCTTGAAAGACATGCCCTAATCTCTAAGGCTTTGGTTTACTTCAGTTGCAGAAAGCGCGTGCTCTTGTATAACCCATCGACTAACACCTAGACCGGTGTCAAGTGTATAATCTCTCTGGGATCTGGGTTATAAGGCTTAACGCAGCCTACCTTCGCACTTTATTCACGCATTCTTGACTGTAGAGGTTATCCTATGGTTCTTGGCATTCTAGTGTTCGCTTCGGAGAATACAGTCTATCGTCTACGGGGTGATGGTGACTTCCTCCATGTAAGGGGGCGGAGGGTTCTAGGCACTACTTGTTGGTAACGGGATGGACGAAGTGCCTGAGTAGTGCGAACATCTTCTGCAACTACTCTTTCGAAGGTTCCGAGTTTTCTCTGTCTAGGTCAAATCTAGTGAGTATAAGGTTCCATCACTCGGAACTTTGATCTCCATTATATACCACCCTTAGACCTATACTCAGTTACAGTAGTCAGTCCTATAAGTTCTATTCTCTGGATTCAAAAACGTACTTGCGAGGTGCGAAGGGTCTTTCCGGGGGATCTACAGAGTATGCTTCAGGTGGTCATCGTCTTCTGGAATACCTGTAGTGTCTTTGCTTCGGTTTCTTTCTGTCTAAGAAGGTTGGTTAACGGCGCGCGGTACCCTTCTCCTGGGTACTTCGGAAGGTTCGAGGTAAGAGGGACGACTGGCGGATCGCATTAGGGTTCATTATCTTTATTATGTTTAGGTTCGGAAGAACCTTTATTTGCCGAGATGGCTACGGAGAAAGTTCTTTTTACACAGCACTAGGGATTTACACATGGTTGCACAAAGTCGAACCATGATTGATAGAGTCGTCGAAGTTGGCACACTTCGACATGACATAGAATGAGGATCGATAGAGTCATGTGCAGAACGGGCACACAAGTTCTAGGCGTCTCGAGTTTCGTCCCGTGTATCACTGTCGCGGATACTTGGACCGATAGAGTCGACGCGAAACTATAGAGGGTCCTAAGTGTTTCTGAGCAAAGTACCTTTTCATGAATGGATTCCCACGAGGCATTTCTATAATCGCCTAACATATACTAGTCATGTATAATTAAGGTGGGGAGGACTGTTGACTGAGCGACTCCGCCCTAAATCCACAACCAAACGAGGAACAGGAAATGAGGTGGCCTTCACTCACTCTAGGTCTATCCATCTCAATTATACATGGTCGTAACGTATATATTTAGCCATTATAGTTTTACCTGATGAAATTTTAAATTTTATAACAGTGCTGCGACTTTCGCCTTAACGGGGAAATATATACATTTAGAATTAGCCTTTTAATGTTTTTGGTTAGTTATCTGAGATTAAGAGACGTACCAAAATCTACCGAGTTCCCTGATGCTTCTCCCTAAGCATTAGAGTTAGACTCCTCCTGTGTCCTTGTCGTTTCCTTCAGTTGGGCAGTCCCTTTTGAAGTGTCCCCTTTTTCCATATAGGTGGCAAACTGTACGGGTCGTCACATTAGTGGTTGATGTAATAAACTCAACCGGGGTTCTACAGACGCGAGCAATATGCCCCTTCATGTGGCATCTAGCACAATAGAGTTCCCGACAGATACCATGATGATGGTAGCTACATTTGCTGCAGTGGGGAAGGTTTCCTAGGTATGGCCTTGTAGGTATTAGGATGGAAGGGTTGGTAGGGGTATCAACTGTCTCAGTTCGTTGTCCTTCGGAAGGTCCTTGAGCCGAGGTACTTCCCTCCTCGATCTTGATCTTTCTCTTTAGTGGGTTTGAGCGAGGTTCTTGGGTGGCTGGGTATGCAGAGGTTGGTTGCTGCTGTCCATTACTTGGATCAGAATCTCCGATAGGGCTCTTGCTAACATTGGCATTGTTAGCATTCAGTTGAGCCATGACAGCTGCAGCGGCTGCTAAGACTGCAGCCTGGAACGTAGTTTCATCGAGTAGGAGAGTCGGTTTCTTGCTAGTGGATGGGTTATGCTTCCTCAGAGGCATGGTTTTTCCTATACGGAAAGGAACACAAGCTGATGAGAGACGATGGTTAACCCTGGACGTATCGGTCCTTACTATATTTGGCATAAATTTTTCCCATGCTTTGGATATTGGTTGTCTGAGTGTCGACCTACATCCCTATGATGTAGTCCTGGTATTCAAGGTAGGAGTGTGAGTATCGGAAAAAGCCATAAGATGGGAGTCGTTCCTACTAAGTTACCTTTATACTGGGAAAGGTTCACTCTCCGGTTTGGAGAGATCTGAGAACGGTTCGAAACGAATACCGCGGGAAGCAAGGCTCATGAAAACTTATGGCTAAATATTCTCAATAGAGGTGAGGGGATCCGCCCTAATCGTATTACTTGCAACGGGAAAAGGTGTTTTACCTAACACATAGCGTGAGTAGTGTGATCACTAACTCACTAAATCGTATTATTTTATGGGTGTATTAGCGTGATGAATCATGAGGAAGAGACACTTCTCAGGTTCCATGTACTGGCTCCCTCTGTCTACCTCGTATCCCTGACTGGGACCGACGTTGGTTTTCTTCGGATGGTTACCTAGGATTTCTTTCTCGTGAAGACATATTGAATTTCTACTCCGCCTTACTTCCGGATCTGACTCTGGGTGTCATCACTTCATGATGGATGACTGGAAATCTCGGAAGTTTAGGCGAACTTCTCACCAGTGTCCCAAAAAGAGATAGGCACTTGGTGATTTCAATAGTCTCGTCCTAGTTCATTGATTTCCGAACTGGAAATTTTCTCAATGAGCCTCTTCTGGGTCTGAATCAACTCTTCTGTCAAGCACTGAAGTGGATAGGGTTTTCTATAGGGTTCGTGTGAGAATGGAAATGTGTAAAGGATCCTAAGAGATTATTAACATTTCACTGCGTGATCCATATCGAGTCCTACTACGATTACACAGGGTATACAAATCATATATAGCTTAGATCCGATAGGCCTTCGAATATGTGATACTACTTGATATCCACATCCAAACAAGGAAAAGGAAGTAGAGCGAAATCACACATTCTTAGCCTATGGGATCCTTACTATATACAACCTTGTGAGTATACTCTCTGTAATTGTAGGTATATCAATAAGGATCTTTTTAGTTCTTCACACAAGGTTGTCTATGAATCCAAAAATACCACTATGGTATTTTAATTCTTGTTTCTTTCTTATCTTCTGATTATGATTCTGGGATTAATGTGAGTCTTTTAGTATTCCAAAATACTCCTATAGTATTTTAAACTTTATGTTTGGCTCTAGCATTCCTAGTTGGTAAGTTTTAGACATGTTGCAACACCACTATCACTCCCAGGAACACGTTCATCGCATCTCGAATAAATGTAGTTGATCAGGTTACATTTATTCCAGCTTACGATTACATAATTGCCCAGGTTTGACGGTAATGCTCAACATCCGAAGACTTTTACTCTTGTTCTTCTTGTGATACTTGTGTTCGAGTGTTAAGATTCTGGATGTTCTTATGCTTTGGTAAAATATGGTTATATTTTAAAGTATAATTCTTGGTCAGAGTGTTTTATCCCTATGTATTTATAGGCTGTATATCTTTTATGAATTGATATACTTAGCTCACTATAAACAATGCTCTGATACCAATCTGTCACACCCCAACACCGGAACGGCGGAAACGTTCTGGGGTGGATGATGTCATGTCAAGTATCACAACATATGCAGTATAGTAATCAAAGTACAACAACCATTGCATTAATAGTAAAAGTTTTACATAGTTTACATTGCATAGAAACATCAAAGTAATACATGTAATAATATAGGTGCAGCTTGGTACTAAACCGTCTTCACCAAAAATGCCTGAGATGTACATGTCTATTGCTAACCTAAGAATACAAGTTATTTGAAAGCGAGTATCAGCATTTTTACAAATGCTGGTGAGTTCATAAGTATTTAGTGTCATTTTATCCAAATAACTTTATATAAGTAGTAGTTTTAAAGTATACAGTGAATTAGAGTCATTTCCAGAAAATCCTATATTTTCTAATTAAAAGCAGTCTTCTACCAAGACTGGACAGAGTTATGTGGTAAAAAGTAGTTTTTCCTTAACACTATCATTATCAAAATGTGGTATTGATTTTGAAGGAAAGTAGGAGAATATCAGGGAAAATCACATATGCCTCAGCAATGAAGACTGCTGACTAAGGCAAAAAGAAATCATAGACTCCAGGAGAGTATCGAATGAATGGTACGCCTGGCTCAGTCTAACAAAAAGGGAGACACAGACCCCCAGACAGTATCAAATGAAAGATACGTCTAGCAAGGTCTAAAAACAGTTAATACAGTGAATACAGACCCCAGACAGTATCAAATGAATGATACGTCTAGCAAGGTCTAAAAACATTGAATACAGTGTTAAAACCCATTACCTTAAGGCCATGAATTATAAGGTAACCCCGAGATACTCGTAACCATACTGATAGACACTAGAGAACTTAACGCCCTGCAAGCGTCAGTATGAATATGACATTTTTCACCCCTTGGCTTGGTAGGCCGTGGACTGTAGCTAGCAGTCAGGGTGCAGGGGTGTCAATCCCGTATAGCTATACACACAATGTCCGCTCTCCCTACAAGAGACTCTGGTTACCAACTTGACAACGGAGAAGGCCGTGTACTGAAGATGTATCTCGTGTAGTGAGATCTGATGTAAAATACTGGACTAGTGATAGAGACTCACAACTGAACTGACTAATGTAAACCTATATGTATATGCTTGTATACATAATATATAACTAATGATCAAACGACCTTCGGACGGACATCCGATCCCACCAGACCACATCTCAACGAAGAAAAGGAAATAGGGCGAATAAGCCTTCCTAAGTCCTTTAAACATTGTATATATATATATATATATATATATATATATATATATATATATATATATATATATATACAAGCACAAGCATACATTTAACTAAGTAGAAGCATTTAACGAAGTTTAAGTGTTTAACGAAGTAGAAGTGTTTCACAAAGTATAAGTGTTAACAAGCAGAAGCGTATCGTGAAGTAGAAGCGTATCGTGAAGTATAAGCGCATCGTGAAGTACAAGCGTATCGTGAAGTATAAGCGTATCGTGAAGTAAAAGCGTAAATAAGTAGGAGCGTATTACGAAGTAAAAACGTTACGAAGTAGTAGCATTAACTAAGTGGAAGTATAACGAAGCAGTAGTATCTAACAAAGTAGGAATCTATAAACATAGAAGGAAACTTTGATGAAAACTTTGGAAAACCTTTATACTTGAGAAAATCACGACTTGGTATTCTTTTGTAAAATAAGTTTGAAAACCTTTAGAAATCCTCTAAAAATCTTTCATAAACAAGTTTTGATTATAGCTTTGATGAAAACAATATAAGTAAAGAAATCCTTTGCTTAAAATGCTGATGTAACTGAGTTTGAAATAAAATATACAGCGCGGGAGAGAATTTGATAAGAGCTTTGAACAAGTAAAAACGTTTTAGAAAACCATTTACAGTATCATACTTGGTAAAACAGTTGACAGTGTAAGAAATCCTTGTGCATGCGGGTTATCAATCACATGCAATTGATATGATAACTGGCATGTTTAACTTGTATCCCCCCCATAAAATCATGTAAAAACATTTAAAAGGTTAATTCAGGGTTATGAACTCACCTGTTGTAAGTGGATCGGGTGAAGGCGCCAGTATAGGATGCTAAGTGTCAAGTGAGGACTTGACCACACACACGAATCCTATTTAACATGTAATGATACATTTAAGTATCCAATTAGTCATTTAATAACTAATTATGCAAGTAAGGATGTCATACGTCATAAAAACACTTTGCTACAAGTGCTAGAAGTGTCCCGGGTAACATCTAAGGGTGTATATGGCCTAGATAGGGAGTTTACTCTTCAAGAGTAAACTATTTATAGTGTTTACGACCCTAAGACCTTATCCCCATGAGTTTACGGCCGTAAAATCATGGATGGTGTGTTCTTTGATGCATTAAGGTCTTATAACACTCGTGGTATTAGGCTAGGTTCAATTCTAGGGCTTATGAAGGGTTTAAGGCTTCAAAATGGACCATTAAAGGAGTTTACGGCCTATGCATACCCCTTGAGGAGTTTACAACCATAAACACATGAGTTTACGGTAGTAAACTCATGTTGGTCCATTTCCTTGGTTGTTTGGTGGTTCTAACTCATGCATGTAAGGTTCTAGTCACTTCTAGGAGCATAGGAAGGTGTTTAGGGCACTTAAACACCTTGGAAAGGTGTTTACGGTCTAAGGAGATACTCTTGGGGTGTTTACTACCTTAAACACATGAGTTTACGACAGTAAACTCATGTTAGCCCATGAATCATGTTTTTGGTGCATCAAACGAAGGATTACAAGGCTCTAAGCACTCGTGGAAGCTTTTGGAAGTGTTTGAGGGGTAGTTTAACACCTTAAAAGGTGTTTATGGTCTAAGAATATGGGTTTACGGTCTAAGAACATCCTTAGACCGTAAACTCATGTTTACTCCCCATTTGGTCCGATTTTGGCGTTCTAAGTCTTTTCGGGTAAGCCTCTAAGCCATTACTAAGCATGAGAAGTGTTTCTGAAGGGTTTTTGAGCATTAAAACCCACATTCAAGGGGTTTACGGTTTTGGGAGGCTCCCAAGACCGTAAACACATGTTATTGAGGTTTTTCGATGTTTAATCCCCGAATTTGAAAGATAGATAAGTTAGATAACAAGCTAGGAAGGTTTACTTACCGATTTGAGGCTTGGAGGGGCGATTTTTGACCAAAACCCGTTTGTAGAGAGAGAAAGTAGAGAGAGAGTGTGTCTAAGGTAGTAAAAAGGGTGGGAGTGAAACCCACTCCTCCCTTATATAGGGTGGAGCTTATGGCCTGGCTGGGGTTCTCCTAACACCAACCGCGAACGGGTTTTTCACCACTTCCTTAATCACGACGAATTTTTAAAATTATACCGCGTTAATTTTTGTTCGCTTAATGAATATTATTTAAAATATTCCAACGGGTTTAATTCTGGTCAAAAATATTTTCGGGATAAATTTTTGACGTAACTAATTTCGACGTTAAAACTAACGGAAATTTTTGGGTTGCCACACCTTCCAATGTTGGGTGATGTTAGAGCTTAGTCGAATCAAATTGGGGGAGAATTGTTCGAGTATCCAAATCAGAATCGGTTGTGAAACTAGGAGGATTTTTGCATTCCTGTCGGGGAGGAAGGCGGCCCAGGTGGTCGTTTGGATTGAGTATTGTTTGGATGGGAGTTTGTAAAAAAACTTATCAATTCTGGGTTCACGCCTTCCTGGTTTCGGATTTCAAGCTTCGGAAGACCTAGGTTGGGGTTCCAGGCATGACTCAAGTTCAACTTGGGTGTTTGATCAAGTGCTTACTCGACTCCGGATGTGTTCGGGCAGATAAATTAGTGGCAAGACCATGGGTGGCGATTGTGGCAAGTGGGAGTGTTGTAAGACTGCATGGTGGCTCGTAGTATTCACTAGTTCACAGATCATGTGGGAGTGTTGTAAGAATGCAGCATGACCCGTAGCATTCACTAGTTCGTAGATTGAGTAGGAGTGTTGTAAGACTGCAGGGTGTCCCGTAGCATTCACCGGTCCCTGTGCAGTGGTGAGATTGTGGCAAGTCTGTGATTTGCTCACGGATTTCTTCAGATGGTTTAGACCAAGGTGGGTTTGTTCGCAAGGCTGTGGGAGGACCACAACATGTTGGTAGGTCGCGAGAGACCAGGTATGAGACAAGGCCACAGTTGGTCCTGTTACGTTCAATTTGGCATCCGGTTGGTATCATGATGGTTCGGGTAATTACTGTCAGTTGATATTTTCTTTCGGAAGTCGCATGGGGCTACTGTGGGAGTGTATTTTGGCTCAGCAGCCGGGCGGGAATTATTTATTTCAGATAGTTGGTAGGATTTGGGACCAAGGAGGTCTCGGCTGTTTGTGGGAAGCAGTCAGGAGGCATCATGGTGCTTTGGACAATAGTTGTGATTTGAGGTTTCGTGTGGGAGTGGGATAATTGGTTGATTAAGAAATGCTAAGTCACTCACAGTGGGATTGAGTAATCTCAGAGTAATTGATTTGACCCTGTTGTGAAACTCTCATCTGAGTCTAACCGTTGCAGGGATGAATCTTCTACTCGGCGAATTATCTGAGCCTTTTTTCGACTATAAGTGTGTTGTAGCTGTATATGGTCAGTGACTTTTTTCCCTTTGAAGCATTTCGTTTGGTACGAAACACAATGGGGTTGGCATGGTGGCAGTTCGATGTGGGAGGTCTGACAGGAAGTCAGACCATTGAGACTTTAGGTTTCAAATTTTAGGTAAGGTAGGGTTGGTTTTTATTCAAGAGATTGAGGAGTCGTTCTCCATCGGGCTTGAAGAACTATTCTAAGGATGGTTTCAATAGATTGGGATAGATCGTTGTATGATCTGGGTTGGAAGTGCTATGATTGGTCTGTTATTCGTCGAGAGTTTGGCATGGAGTTGTTTCAGCATGGGCGATCTGTCGGGGAGTCATATCATTATAGATTTCAGATCTCAGAAAATTAGAAGTGGGTTGCAGAGGCTGAGGGTTTGATTGTTGTCCATGGGATGGAAGTGTCGGTTTGGGTTTCGGTTGTCATGGGAAGATTTTCTTATGCGCACAATTTTCGATTGTGTTCCTCAGGTTGTTTGTTTTGATATGAGTGTTAGTAAGGAGCGATTTCAAGGATGAAATCAAATTTTAGTGAGGGAGAGTTGTAACACCTGAAATCTAGAAGATTAATTTTGGAAATAAATCCCTTTTCCTAGGGACCAACACGACGAGTTGATGGTGGGAAACTCGATGTGTTGGAGGCCTTTGGGTCACACACTCTTATGAACCAACTCGGCGAGTTGGTGAAGGGAACTCAGCGAGTTGGACGCTGATTGAGAAACCCTAATTTTTAGGGTGTTGCACCCTATTTAAAGACCTTAAATTCTTTGGTTGGCCTCCTTACCAGCCTCCTCTGTCCAGAAACCCTAAATCGAGCCTTATCTTCCATTGTTGAGTATGAGAGCTTGGGGAGATCCTTGAGAGTTCATTTTTGGTGCTTGTTGAAGGAGATAAGGAATTAAGAGTTGCTTGGCTTGAAGAAGAAGTCTTAGATCCAGAATCTATGTCTCATTTGCCAACTTTTTGAGGTATCAATCTCTCACCTTACTTATTAGTTGCTTAGATCTCTTCTAGGGTTAGAGTTTATGTTTTTAGCCATGGTTGGGTGGATGGTTAGGATTAGGACGTCCCAAATGATTATTCTTTATGATCTAAGGTCTACATGAGCTCTTTTGGAAAAAATGTGCCAACTTTATGGATTTAAGGGCTTGCATTCATTAAGTCTTTCATTTAGCTCTATTGAGCTTTTGAGCTTCCCCTATTCATACTTAAGCGTAAAGTTGGAAACTTTACGTGGCCATCTAGCCTTATGGGGTTAGATTTGCATTTTAGGGTTTTGTCTTTGATGATTAAGTGCTTAATGGTTAAGCCCTCACTCTTTTAAGTCTAGGGTTTGGGTTTGAACCCATTTCGTTTATTCCTAGGGGTAAAGTTGGAAACTTTACCCTTCCAGATCTCATTTTGGGCGAGACCAGAGCTTTGGAGCTCTTGGATTCGATGAAGGCAGCTTAATGCTTTAAGTTGTTGTGTCTCGGGGAAACTCGGCGAGTTGGTTGGTCAACTCGGTGAGTTGTTTTGGTTTTCCCTGTTTCTGAGTTGATGTAGAACTCGGCGTGTTGAGTAGACAACTCGGCGAGTTGGGTCAATATGGATTATGGATCTTGTCCTTTCGATTTATGTCTTTGATCAATTTTGTCCCAAGGGGTACTTGAGGTAATCTGAATTGTAATTAAGGGAATTATGGGCTTAGGATAAGGCCCATATGAGGTTGGGCTCAATTTGGAAAATTAGGCCATTAGTGGGATTTTATGGATCTAGTAGTTTATGGTATTTTGGGCTTGAGTTATTAATGGGCCATCAGGATAGAAAGTGTTTGGTCTAGAAAGAATGGTTGGACGTTAAGGCAAGGCCATGTATGAGGTTTGGGCCCAATTTGGAAAATTGGGCCATTAGCCGGGTAGTGGTCCTTTGGGCCTTTCAGATTGTTTTCTTGGTCATGGATTTAGACAAGGCTAGGTTAGGGGTAAAATGGTCTTTTTACCCCATGTATGAAGTTTTGGATATGGATTGGAACCCAATTGTTAATTGGGTGTTGTTTTGACCTGGCAGTTCGGAGGTGTCGCCAGGGCAGCAACTAGGGATTTCTTTCAGTGTGCTTCAGCATTTGAGGTGAGTCTCCCCATTGTTCTATGGGTCGAAAGCACCAATCCTGGCCCATTTTGGTTTATGTATTATAAGAAGACCCGGGGATAGCCCGTGGCAGTTTGTATGAAAGACGAAAAGGCGGCTCCTAGCAAACTGTATGCAAGATCAGATTCTGAACTCTGGTAGTTAATTAGTTAAGTAGTTAGATTGTATGTTAGTTGTCTTTGTGAAGCTTGCATGGAAGACCCGAAGGTGGCTCCTAGCACTGGTCTTGAAGACCCAGGGTTTTGGCCCCCGACCTAGCAAGGAAGACCACGAGGCAGCTCGTGGCATAATGATAAGACTATGGATGACACATATCACTTTTATTGATTGTGGTATAGGTATGCTAAGTATGGCTCATTAATATTAATGTTATTTATGGTTCGATTGGTATGTGTGGTATGTGGTATTTGGGGGAACTCACTAAGCTTTGTGCTTACAGTTTGTGGTTTGTAGTTTCAAGTACTTCCGTTTTGAAAGGAAAGGCCCCGACTTGATCGTAACGCATACACCCGTGTTTTCCGCAATATGTGATCTTTAGGAATGAGCTCTGATAATTGTCTTATTTGAAATACTTGTAAATGTTTGGATAAAGTTACAATGATGTTTTGATTATAATAAAAATGAAATTTTTACCCTTGATTTTCGAGATGTTACATTGATGTAGTGAAATCATCACTTTAAGGATTGTTATTTTGGTATTAGGAAATTAGCAGTGATGTTTATCTATGAAAAATTAATGCATGTAGTGCTTTATCTTAGATATCTATGATGTGCTACATGTTATCATTCTTTTCATTTTCCATTAAAAATATGAGATCGGATATGTAAAGTCCATAGTTGTTCATGGTTGTAGGCGTAATAATGTGATGTTTTTTTACATTCATGATTTGGATGTATCCTACTGGATGATCCAAAACGACATGTATGATGGGTTTTGATACAAAATATAAGTTTTTTTTTTTCATAAAAACCGCAACGGAAGTCTTATAAAAATAACAAGGTTTATTTTTAGTTTATATCAAAACCAAACCATCAAGAGTCCATTTGTAGAGATTAGAATGAAAAAAAAACCCAAGAGTGTTTTAGAATGACAATCTTTGAAGCCATTGAACCTACTTGGTTTTGGGGTGTTGATGAAGATAACAAAAATTCAAGAGTAGAATTTCTCTATGTTTATCCACTATCAAGTGTAAAACACTTGGAATGCTAGTTCCTTCTTATATTATTGAGTTTCTTAAGCCCTTGAGTGCTTAAGTCAAATAAGTATTAAATAAGACAAATCAATAGGGCTTCCAATCTTGCAACAATATTCAAAAGACAACAAGAAATAGGAAGAGAGGATAGGTTTCGACCATGAGGGAGAAGAGAAGAAAACTAGTGAAAAAAATAGCCAAAAACTCATGAAAAACACTCTCTTATATACACATGCAAAAGCAAAAGCAACCTCATATTATAATTAAAGTAATGACCGTACTTTAGAGGCATGGGGGACAAGGAAGGGAGGTTGAAAAGCAACCTCCCATGCCCTCCCAAACTTTCGACCATACCTCTCAAAAGAGAACGATTCTTTAAATTTTATAAACTCGAATTTTATAAAATATAAACTTTGTTTTTAGATTAAAGACAAAAGGATCCAACTGGTACAAAGGGTTGTGCATTACTTATTAATGCATACCATATGAAATAATAACTAGTTATACTCTCTTACAATTATTATTTTAAAAAAATAATAATTATTCCCTAATTAAATACAAAAATTGATATTATTTATTAATAATCATGTAACATCCTCTTTTCGGATCGTTCTGTGATTTAAGGCTCGTAGGTCGTAATTCGGGTATGAGAAGGTTTTGACGTTTTGAAGAAGAAATGTTTAGACCCTTTTGGATGCGGGCAAGGTATGTTGTGTGATAAAAGAGTTCGATTTGTTCTTTACAGCCGAAGGGTATCGACAAAGGCGTTGGCTCGGTCCTTTATGAATTTTGGGTTTTTTCCGGGAAGTATTAAGGCTATGGTGAGTTGTTAGGAACGTAGGTCTTCTTGCCACCTTTATGTGGATATAAGGTTCGTTGGAAATGGACCTAAGACGAGGAAGTTATGGCAATTTGAAAGAATGACAGAAATGGTCCTTAGTTGAAAAGATTGGCTAATTGGTCCCATGCATGCAAGTAGGGAAGGCGCGTGTTTGGCGGCGTACGCCTAACATAAGCTGGGTAACACCCAACGTAATTGGTAGAGTGCCAAACCCTAATTTTTAGGATTTGGACACTATACAAACGCATTTATGGCTCTTGTAACCTTCATATCCCGGCCTCCACTAAACTTGAGATCCATTTTCGAAACCCTAACCCTCCCATGAGTGTTGTGAGCATATTTTCTGCCTTTGGTGTATTTTTGGTGCATGTTCTTAAAGAAGGTGGTTGGTGCAAGTTTAGAGTTCAAAGGAAGGCTTGTAGATCCAAACTCTCTACTCTATTTCTAGCTCATTTGAGGTATAAAGATCTGAACTTGCAATTTAGATAGATCTATGGTTATGTAAGATTTGTCCTCTTTTTGGATCTCATGGATGTGATCTAGTGGTTGTTACCACTTCAAGAGCTTTGAGTTGCACTATTAGCATTTTTGAGGTTCTAGACCCTTAAAGTCGGCACCTTTAGGGTTAAGGGTCATCCAAGCATGTGTTTAAGGTGCCTAATATGAGTCTTAATGGTTATTTTTGGAAGTTGGGTCCCATTAAGGCATGCAAACAGATAAAGTTGCTAACTTTATTTGTTAAGGGCTTGTAATGAAGTTTCCCTGAGGGTTGGATGCATTGATCTAAAGTGATTAAGACAATATTCAAGTTTTGGACATGAGTAGTTACGCGCCCCGTAATGCTCAAGTACTCCCTGCGTATTGATTAAGTTCCCCGTCTAGGATTACGAGTACGGTGACGCGTACCAAGAGGGTACGCCCCTACGTAAGATCCATGTGGGCTTTTGTGCTCGTTTTCGCTTTTGGACCTTAAGGCTATGGGGTCTTGGTCTTGAGCTTTTGTATTGTGATTTTGGACAGAGGAATATTACAGTCTTAGACCCTTTTTGTTGGGCTTGCCTTTTTAGGCCTAGGTTTGGGTTTGGGCCTTGGTAGGCCCATTTGGTATTGGGCCCAATGGGATTGGGCCATTTGTGGGCCGGATTAGTGGGCCATCTTTGGACTTAATGTTTAGACTTACTCTTAGATCCTAATCGAGTTTAGTTGTGGGTTTGGCTCAGTGTTTGGGGCCGATATGTAGCAACAACATTTGTAGGATCTTTTATCATCCGAGGTGAGTCTTTTCACTATACTTACGTGTGTGGTAATTTATGTGTGTCCAGAGGGTCTTATTTGTGTTATTGACCGAAGGATCTTATTTGTAGTACATGACTGAAGGGTCTTATTTGCTTATACTGAGATATGTGTTATTATGTATTTTGTCTTTGTGACTTATGTTGTTTTATTATTCTGTGTATATATATTGAGTTATGACCGGAGGGTTCGTACCAAGACGTGAGGCCGGAAGGCCTTCACTAAGACACATGACCAAAGGGTCATTATTGAGATATAGCCATGAGAGGCTAATTATTGGTGTATGTGGTATTTTGGGGAACTCACTAAGCTTCGTGCTTACAATGTTGATTTAAATGTGTTTCATGTACTTTTGTAGATTCCGAGAAGGCAGAGGCATGATTGTACACATTCGTCGACTTATGATGTCTTGTGGATTTTGGGATACTCTAATATTGTTTTGAAAATGATTTATAATTCTGTGATGACTTGGATTTATGAATAATGTTTGGTGAAATAAAAATGAAAAATTTGTTTTGCAATTCAAGGTGTTACAAATCATATTAATAATAAATGTACAAAATGTGTTAACTTAAGGTGTGGCCCTCTAGGATCATATATTATTAGCAATGTCACGCAATAATGATTCTTAGACATATAGATTCAACAAGTCGTAGTTGATTAATATTGGAAACAAACCACTTTGAGGTAGCACTTCATGGATCTAGATTGTTGAGTGAACTTTGAGGGTATGGAAGAATTTATGCCCTTCGGTTGGAGAATATTTCTAGGTGTCTAAATAAACATAGTGCTATAGATCAATGAATGTCAAATTTTGATCTAAAACATGACAAGTATAAAGGCTAATTTTAGATATGTCAGGAGGAATGAAAATATGTTAATATGAAATTCATTCATTCAATTGTTTAGATTTTGATATCGGTATGGCCTTTGATGGTGAATAAGTTTAAGCATGTACTACAACTATAGGAGTTTAAATGGCATAATCCATTCTTAGATCAAGAAACCACATGTTAAGCATGTTACTCTTAAGTCCATGAACATAGCTCCATTTATATCAAAATAAATGCATATGTAGATTATGTGAATCATCAACCACTAAAGGTTAGCAGATATGTAACACTAAGTTCCATGTCAATATCATCCTTGAGTTTTGGCAATTCAAGTCTTAAATAAATAATATGGAGACCATGACGTGGAGAAAGGATACATCACGACGTGGTCAAGGTCAAATGAAATGTGCATTTATTTTTTCCCTCACGGCATGGCATGATGCTGGCCACGACGTAAAACCCTAATTTACAGGCCTTAAGCCTCGTTTAAGAGATGTGACGGCTAGGTTTGCACAACCTCAACCTCCATCGCCTCCTTTTCGACCTAGAAGCACCCTTAGCCGCCATTATTGTGTTTTTGAAGTTTTGTGGTGATTTTTGGTGAGAATAGAAAGGCATCCTTTATGAGAAGATCTAGCAAGAAATCTCCTTCTCCACCTCGTAACTCATCTTTTGGACCATTATGAGTCTTCAAGTTCCAACCTTTATGCTTCATATTACTAGATTTAGAATTCTTTGCCTTGTTCTTCATGTTTGGGTTAATTGTTGTGGTTGCAATCCATAAAGTTGGCAACTTGATGGATCCTTGAGGTCCTCTTGTGATTATATGTACTAGATCTGAAGATTGGTTTGCATGAGGATTTAACCTTATTTTCTTCATTTTTAACCTAGTTAGAGTTTAAGACATGCATTAGACATACATGTCTATAAAGTATCGACTTTTATGATCCATTGGGTGTGAGAAATCCTTTTGGAAAGTATGGATATGTAGCCTGAAAGATTAAGAGCTTAATACATTAAGAAGGTCAGAACAGTTCCCACGACGTGGAGGATTGGTCTCCACGACATGACGACAGACAATCTCCGTGACATAGAGAAATCAGATTTCCTCTTCTTCCTCTTTCTCCTATATTTCGTTCCTAGGATTTATAGGCTTTATGTGCGAACCATTAGAGACATCCACATTATTGGTGCTTGCTTTCCGAGGAAGATTTCAAGAGATTTGTTTGCATTATTCGATTATTGCAAGAATGTATGTATTCTAACCATATGAATTTTGATATTATATACTTAGATGATTGTTTCATAACTATGTTTCTATAACTGTAAAAATGTCATAGATCTCTAGGTTGCATGTACCCATGAAGTGTTTATCATTCCGTATGTGTAATTTTTGTTGTTTGTAACCTAGAAAACTCATCAGTGGCATCAACGCCAATTATTTTCTATTATTTGTGCATATACTTGAAATCAATACCTGAAAAATTTGAGAAACCTACTGAATCGCACCATAGCGTGGTGCGCTCTTCTGTCGCGACGCTCCTAGAAGGGTTTTGGGATTTTGTTGTCTTTTTCAAATTGTAGGATAATTACGAGTTTCAGTTGTTACTTTAATTGATTAAAATCCAAACTTTTGAACTAGGTAATTAGATAACACTAATTCGAAAATTGAGGTAAAAAGAAATTAACATTATTTAATTAAAAGATTAATCGAGAAAATTGTTTAATTGTTAAAAGATTTAGTTTAATTAAAAGATCATTATTAAATCTTAATTGGTTTGAATATTAATTAATTAAATGTTAATTAAGTTAATTAGATTTGAACCTTGTATTCTTAAAAGTTTAATTATACACCCTTACATATATTTATAAGAGTATATAATACTATATAAAAAATAATAAGTCAGTCAAATCAAGAGTAGACCTTATTCATGAATTTGCACTATAAGAGAGAGAGAGAGAGAGAGAGAGAGAGAGAGAGAGAGAGATAAGGAAACAACTTATAAAATAATCGTTGAATGAGTATCCTTTTCTCTCACCGCTTATTTGTGTGGTGGATTGTCGTTAGCCGAAATGATTCTAATGGGACATTAATTTCGTTAAAAGTATAACATAAAGTACAAGAACTTTATAAATCCCTATCTAGTTACTTAGGAAAAATGTAAACTTGTATGTTAATCCATGAAAACGCACATCATCCGTTGTGAGTCGTTAGTGGAGCGTCTGTGTTTAATTGGCATTCTAATTTAGGATTGCAAAGTGGAAATGGTGAGACAAATCGACTTTATAACTGTTGATGAAGTGTGCGTGGTTAACTAACATGTCAATTTGAGATCATAAAAGAGAACGAGGGTGTCATGCGGGTTTGTATGGTTATTCACATCTTGTTTGTGATTCTCGGTATCTCAGTCACAAATGGAAGAGCATAATTTGACATTGAACATATCATTTAATATTTCAATAAATCTTGAAAGATCTAGGGTTTCATTGTGATTAAAATAGGTAAATTTTTTTACCTACCTAAAATAGATTTGTGATGTGATTACAACATCCCTATATATTTCGAATAAAAAATTATAGATTCTAGCCATAATTTAAATTTGATTTAATAATTAAGGTATAAATCGACTTCTTTAAACTTTCTCTCTTAAGTTAGATGGATATTCTCTCCTACCTCCTTGCGCACTTTCGAATTCTAGATCCACTATGTTCTACATCGGGAATTAATCATTTTCTAAGGAATCTTCCTCAATTGAACAATCGGAAAGATGTTCTCGATAAGCATATCAATCAAATCAATTATGCATCAACCTTGAAGAGTTTTTTTTTATTCCCATTAACATGTTGATTTGTCAAATAAGGTCTCTTGCATCATTATCTCTATGTCCTCGATGTTCCAAAAGGATCTTTTTTTTAACATATGATCATTTGAAATGAATTTACAATTGTATGAAATGTTTCACCAAAAGTCAAGACAAGAGTGAGTTGAAAATCGTCAAATGTTCCTAATTGCATGCAAGCTAAAGTAAAGAGTTTTGTATGTACTCATTGAGAGCTACATAGATAAAATTGAGAATCTCGATATTTCCTTTGGCAAGAGTCTTGCAATAGAACTTGTGCTTGGATCTCTCACTAGCTCTTATGATAATTTTAATTTGATTTATCATATGAATATTATGGATAAGACATTGATGAAATTCTTAAACCTTATCCAAACTGTGGAAACCGGGTTGAAGAGGAATTAGATTTCTTATCTAGTTCCAGTTATCGCCATTTTGGACTGTATTGAAGGATCTGGAGATAAGAAAGAAGTTTTAAGCATCAAGAGCTAAACCTAATCATTGGAATAGACAAGAGTTTCATGTATCGATGATTGAGGATTTCTAGTTTGTGCTTAGTAATGGAGTCAA
The DNA here is from genome assembly GCF_002870075.4 of Lactuca sativa. Taxonomy (NCBI): domain Eukaryota; kingdom Viridiplantae; phylum Streptophyta; class Magnoliopsida; order Asterales; family Asteraceae; genus Lactuca; species Lactuca sativa. The sequence continues at coordinate 221,051,839 of NC_056626.2, read as the reverse complement.
GATAAATCTAGTTATTTGCTATTACTCTTCAGAAATGTCTAGAAACCTAATTTCATTTTATGGGTTGCATAAACGTGAATTTCAATTTTCATTTTCATTTTGTAATGGAAAGGTAATATTCTAGTTTATAAAGATGAATGGTTTATGTTTAAAACATCTTATTGCAATTAGCATTCATGAAATTCTAGTTTTTATTTCTAATAATAGTAAGGTTAACTTTAATATTGATTCATGTAATAGTTTAGATAAGAACGTGCTTGTGGCATAATCACATTGGCCATATAAGTAACAATCGCATTAGCAAGCTCCAATTGGATTGTACTTGGAATCATTTGAATTTAAGGTTGGATGATGTATGTGAGTATTGTTTGTTGGCAATATTACTTAATCACCATTCACATCATGTAATGGAGGCAATGGGTTGTTGGATCTTGTATACACTAATATGTATGGACCCTTCAGATCCGCCACAAGGGATGCTGAATACTACTACATCATATTTACCGATAGTTTTGGTAGATATGATGATGTTTGTATGATTAAGAATAATTCTGAAACTTTGAATAGTTTAAGAGTATCATGACAAAGTTGGGAATCAATTGGTCAAAAAGATAAAAAGGTTTCCGATCTGAAAGGAAATGAGAATGCCTTAGTATCGAGTTCTTCGATCATCTTAGAGATAACGGTTTCCATAATTGGCTTCTCTAAGGACACTATAATGTAATGGTGTTGCTAAAATAAGAATCGAATGTTATATATAGTTTGATCTGTGATGAGTTATGCTTCACTATTAATTACATTTTTTTAGGAATATACATTTGAAATAGCAGAGCATGTTTTGAACCTTGTAACCAACTAAGTAGGTTTATAGACACCTCATGATATATGGACTTGGAAAGTTCACTTACATTTAGGTCTGGTGTTGTAACGTATTTCGTTAGACGAGAAGCCAATGACCAACTTGAATTGAGATCTGATAAGTGTTACATTGTTGGGTATTCACTAAAGACTTTTGATATTTATTTTACAAACTTATGAGAATGTGGTGTTGATGGCTCAAAAGGAATGTTTCTTGAGAGAAGAACATATACATATCAAGAAGCCAGTGGGATCCATATTGACCTTGAAGAAATTCGAGATATAATAAACAATGAAGCTATAGTTAGTACTAGCTCTCAACTTGAAGTTGAAATACTAGTTGAGTCAAATTAAATTAGATTACCTCTTCGCAGATCTAGTAGAGTTAGAACACCTCCAGAGTTTTATAGTTTCATCTAACCGTGGAAGGAGACACATTGATTACTGATAAAATATTAATCAATTTGGATAGGCCTAGTAGCTACTAGGAAGAAATGGTGGGCCCTAAGCCGCCAATAAGAACGGTCCAAGGATAGTGAAATTTAGTCCATAGAGGATAACAAATTTGGAATTGGTTTATCCGAAGCCTAGTCTTATGATAGTAGGTTGGAATTAGATCTTCAATATGAAGACTAACATCGATAGGAATATACACACATTCAAGGCTAGTATGGTGGAAAATGGTTTCATTCGAATTCAAGAAATTGATCATGAAGAAACATTCTCACCAATAGCTGAGAATAAGTTTGCTTGGGTATTTCTTACCATTGTTGCCTTCTTTGATTATAAGTAATGGTAAAATGGATGTTTTAATGACTTTCCTTAACAGGAAAACTTCGAAGGTTGTATGAGACACCCTGAAAGTATTTGAAGTTTTAAACACATTGTATCTGAACAAGGTGTGAAAGCTTGAGAAGTATATTCATAGATTTAGACGAGCATCGTGTGGCAAGAAATATGTGCTTTCATGAGAAGAGTCAAAGAGTATTGTCTTTCTAGAAGTCCATATGAATCTTGAGTACATGTCAAAGCTAATGGGAGTGTCATTGTCTCCCTGGTATTGCATGTTGATGACAATACTGCTCATAGGAAACATTTTCCATGAGTTGAAAAGTGAAAAAAGCTCGAGAATTGTTACACTATGATGGTCTTAGGGGAAACGAAATTGATACTTGGTGTTTCGATCTAAAAGTATAGATTGAAATATTTAATATGTATCAGACAAAGCACCTATATGAGTAATGTGTTAAAAAGTTTAAATATGGAACATTATGAGAAAAAGATTGTTCCTATCCATCATAGTCAGGAATTGAATGAATCTCAAAGTCCTTTGTTCTTGTCATGAAAATGTTAGGTTGAGCTGAGTTCCATATGCTTTGGATATAGAATCGATCATGCATGCTATGATTTGTGCTTGTTCTGATATCTCAAATGCTTCAACCACTGTGAAAGAGTATCTGAAATTTGCACGAATGAATCACTAGACATCTGTCAAGAACATTCTAAGGTATTGAAAGATACAAAAGGACTGGTTGCTTGTAGATAGTAGAGAACATGATTGAGAAGAGATATAGTGACACAAATTTTAGATATGACTATGATCTTGGTCTAAATGGATATTCGTCTTGAATGGCATTGTGGTAACATGAAATGTTTCAATGTAGGAGATGGTGGTAGACTCAACAATGTGAGTAACACTATATTAGTGTAAGTGAAGTGTCCAAGGAGTGTTTATGGACTAGAAAAGCTTCATAGTTAACCTTGGCTTTGTTTTGAGTAACAAAATGTCATTGGAAATATTATGTGAAGGTGCAGTCGCATTGGTTAATGATCATTGAGATCACAGAAGGTTAATACATATAAGGAGGAAATTCCACTACGTCCAATATAAAATTGAGGATGGAGATCTAGTTATGAAGTGAGTATCATCCTGATGACCCATTCACAATAGTAATGACCAAAGGAAATCATGATATGCATGCAATAAATTTGGCTACCCCAAAATATTTATACAATCAATAAATTTGTAATTGTTATGGTGATTAAATAATGATTATTTATTTATATTCAAGAGTAAGATACCGTATAATAATTAGTTTATTATTGTGTTTCATTTTGCGTGTTTCTTCCTGAGTAATTAATTTACTCGAAACTCCACAATCGTTCGTACTCCTTGGAGTCAGTACTGAATTAAGATTGTTATGGAATATTAGTTGATCGTGCATAGTGAATGGACATGGCATAGAGATTGTTACTATAATCATGAATGCTTAAGTGGAGATTTGAAGTATTAGATAAACCTGCACTTAAAGATTACTTCATGGATTTTATGACGGGTAATTCTAAGACGATAATATCTTCTATTCTTCAAGTGGAGATGCATAAGTTTTAGTTTACAAATATGTTGTGCATTGGTATTACATAAACGCATCCGTAAATAGATGTTATAAAATGTAGTTCCATGTATGACATGATGTGTAAAGGTTATGATTAGGTAGTCGAAGTTTATTCGTTTCTTTTTCCTTAATAGGAAAAGAGATATCATTAGCATGAAGAAACGTAAACGTTACTTGCAACAAGTGCCCAAAGGCCACAACTCAAGGAGTTGCAAGGGCTAAGGGGAACGAAGTTAAAATGGCTAGGGGAAGAAGAATTTCAAATGGAAAGGATACATAGTTTAAGGTATGAGGTTGGGTATGTGTTCTTTTTTTACTTCAGACTTTTCGTTAATGGTTTTATTTCCATCAAGGTTGGTTTGTAATGGTGAAAAGGGTCACGACATGCAATTAAATGGTTTGATTTCCAATGGTTTGTTTAGTATTTGTTTGTTTTGACAATGGTATTTTGGTTTTTTACTCTAATTTTATATATCACGGATCTAACTTTTGGTCATATTATGTTTGAAATCATAATGAAAAACGTCTTGTTATACTATCTTTGTATTATTTATTGACATGTTTTACTAGAAATGGTGAAATTATATTGGCTTCTAATGATATATTTATATTATCAAATTTTACTAGTAAACCGGGATTATATTATATACCATTACATAATCACACAATTATACCATTATACCCATTATACAGATACAAATTAGAAGAAAAATTCAACATTATAATCATTTTCAAGCTTACATCATTTTTCTATAACCGAAAGCTTAACATATTACACATACTATATGTATAAATTCAACAAAAAAAATTCTTCATTAGGATTTCACAAAAAAGATGCAACATTTTCCCCAATAAACCTTAGGATTTTAGGTTTTATACAAGTAGAAAATAAAGAAAATCCAACTTAAAATTAGAGACAAATTCAACTACTTTGAATCATCATGTATCTTCTTCAGACTCTTCAACGATATTCTTAGATCGTAGCAATCTACTAATTATATTCATCGACCTGCGGCACATCGGTATGTCAAACCCACCCAATAGACCTATATTTTGATCCAAATTTCGAGCATGACCTTAACCTCCTATGTAGGTTTAGATTTGTCCATAATGTCACGATAAGTGTTGGACTTTGACAAGAACAAAAAACCATCTTCTCATTACGAATTTAGAAGATATTTGTATAATGGAAAAAATTTAAAGAAGGTAAAAAGAAATTAGGGTGGAAGGGGTTAAATGGGGTGGATGAGATGGAAATGAACATTATAAATGAGAGGGAAAATGACTTATATGGGTAAGTATGTTTCAAAATTGTTCAAAAAATACCATTCAAGTTTGGTGTGTCTAAAAAACACCATCCAAGTAAAACGTTTGTACAAAAAACACCAACGAAGTACATTCTTTGTTTAAATTTTACCTTTGGTAACCGACAATTACCGGTAAAAAATAAGTAAAGGAAAAAAAACAATAGGAAAATGACTCAAAGAGGTAACTATGTTTCAAAATCGTTCAAAAAACACCATCCAAGTTTGGTATGCTCAAAAAACATCATCCAAGTAAACTTTTTGTACAAAAAATACCAACAAACTATATGTTTTGTTCAAATATTACCCACCGGTAACTGGTTCTTACAGGTTAAACGATAACTTGGCTTAACTATTATGACATGACATAATAATGATTGACAAAACAATAAATGATATACTCCTCCTTTAAAAACCGATTTAGGGTTTCTTTATGAACGAATGACTTATTCTTCTCCTATGATTGCTTGTCTTCTTCTAAAGTGATGATCTCGAACTCAAGTCCAAAACCCTAATTCTTAACTTAAGGCAAAAAGGGCCCCTTTACCCCTACCTCAATGGACCTCCCTCCCCCTAAGGCCAAATCCATAAAAAGCCCAAAAAGGCATCCAAGCCCAACTACAAGGCATCTAAGGCCTAATATGGCCCAAGAACCCCAACATGACCTTAAGCCCAAAAAATGACCTGCTACAATCAGGTGGGCCCAAGCCTAACTTAAACAAGTATGTGCATACTCCCATCATATATTGAAGCCTCTGCGATCCGGATGTCGAGCCAGTACGCCCAACGTACTCCTAGCGTACGCCCAAAGGAGGAATATATCATTTATTGTTTTGTCAATCATTATTATGTCATGTCATAATAGTTAAGTCAAGTTATCATTTAACCTGTAAGAACCAATTACAGGTGGGTAATATTTGAACAAAACATATAGTTTGTTGGTGTTTTTTGTACAAAAAGTTTACTTGGATGGTGTTTTTTGAACACACCAAACTTGGATGATGTTTTTTGAACGATTTTGAACCATAGTTACCTATTTGAGTCATTTCCTATTGTTTTTTTCCTTTACTTATTTTTTACCGGTAATTGTCGGTTACCAAATGTCAAATTTGAACAAAGAATATACTTCGTTGGTGTTTTTTGTACAAATGCTTTACTTGGATGGTGTTTTTTGGATACACCAAACTTGAATGATATTTTTTGAACGATTTTGAAACATACTTACCCATATAAGTCATTTTCCCTAAATGAGAGAGAAAGAGAGAGGCACGTGTGTATATTAAACTACATAAATCACACGACGTATCACATAAGGACCAATCGTGCTTGATCTGGAAACCATATAATTCAGTTGTAGCGTTGATCAACGTTATCTTTAAGTTAACATTTTTTTAAACCAAATAGGTCATTCGTAAAGACTTGTCGAATTTAACGTACGATGAATTCTTGCATATAAAATTATGTGAGTATTTAGCATAAGGTTTTGATCATTAATGATGTGAGAAATAACTTTAAATGTGGGAAATTGAGTAAACTAACAATTACAAAAATGATTTTTTTTTAAATAACCATTTTGATTTTAGTTTTTGAAAAAACAATCCCTTAATCCCGAATGTCAAATTCCATATTTGATCTTCAAACTTTAAAGTTCTTTTGTGTTTTTTTTTTCAAAGAAATCTTTTTACTATTATCCAAAATATCAATTTCGAAATGTATGACACAGTTTTTCAATTAAATGTATGATTTTATGACTTAATATTATATATAGTTCACATTCATTATGTTTGTGAAACTTTTTGTTAAAGTTAAATAAAAAATGTTTTTTTTATCAAAAATTCTGAATTATTCATTGGGTTTCAGATTTGTTCTTGAAATGTCGGAGTTGTATTTTTTACAAACACCAAACTTTCACTCCAAAATTTGGAAGTTGGTCCGCAACTTCGAAATGTCATTTTTTATTACAAAAATATTTGTTTGGTCCGAAATTCCCATTCTGGACTTGATGATTATTATTTCCGAAAACAAAAGTTTATTATTGTTATTTTTAAATACATATTAAAGTAGGGATGAACATTTGGACCGGGGAACCGACATGAACCGACATGAACCGGAACCGGTATCAGAACCGGATAAACCGTTTGGGCCGGGATCGGGACGATATTATTGTAAATTTTTGGAACAGGGAACCGGAACCGGTAGAACCGACAAAAACCAGAACCATTTTTTGCAATTTCTTGAGGATCAGTTCTAACATTGAAGACACGGTAAGAACCGGGAACCAGTAGAACTGACGGTCCGGTTCGGTTTTTAATTTTGGCCGACTTCGGTTTCCGGGCCGAATCCGGTTCAGACCGGTTCCAGCCGGGTCGGTTCCTTTGCTCGTTCCTATATTTTTTAAGTACTCGGTTTCTATATTCCTAAATTTCATTCGGGGGGGGGGGGGGGGTTTGGAATTTTGCAAATCAAGCTTAACATTGGGGTCCTCAATATAAATTCCTTTTTTGTTAAAGTTGGAAGCTCGTGAAGTCGTGATGGAGTGTGTGAATGAGTATAGTCAAAAAGTTGATTTTGAGTGGACGGTCAGCCGTCAGCGATGCTATGGTGGAAATAGACTGCGTAAATTATACGGTGCTGCCTAAGGATTATTTGCCGCGTGTCGTTTAATTGGAATAGAATGTGTTCCTTTTTTACTTTACCCTTTTTATTCCAGAAGACCCCATTATCTCAAAGACTTTGAAAAGACCGAACACTATTTATTTATTTAAAAGAGTTGCGACTAAAATATAAGAAGAAGATTCAACCGTCGGACTCTTGGTACGGGTACAAAACACGGCATTGCTCTCGACGTGGACGAGCCAAAACAGCTTGGTAACGTTGGAACACTACTTTCAGAACCGTTAGGCTGCTCGGTATGGGCAGCCAATAAAAACACAGTTGAAAGGCCACATAGGCATAAGCGGTTGTGAGACAAATTTCAGGGGTGGTGTTCCAACTCACAATGTAACTGTGACGCAAAATTTAAAGAAGAAAAACATAAGAAGTTAGAGAAGAAACACTCGGTTTCCTTTCGTTACGATCACAACGTGCTGGTGCGTTGCAACCAAGGGCGTATCCACCATGTGCCCTATGACCTATCTAAGTTCTCGATTTCATTTACAATGTATATAGTCGAAAAATTAAAACTATCTTAGAAAAAATAAAAGACTTAACTTGAGTTTGTTCTTTAAAAAAAATTATTTAAAAACCATTTTAAAAAGAAAAAAATATAAAGAGCAATTTGTTATTTTAAATTACGAGATTGATAACAAAAAATTAACCACTCTTAATCGACACTCTCAAAATATTAATAAATAAATAAGTTGTTCTAATAATATGAAAGCTCACATGCCAAAGACTCACTCTCCGTTCGCCGTTTTATCAATGGACTAATAATCAACTAGTTTTTCGTTAAATCAGACGTATTTTTATATTATATTTCAATCGGTTTTTTAAAATTTTTAATTGGTGACACAATGTATATGAGCCGGTTGAACTGGTTCAGTTCTTTTAAGGTGCATGAGCCAACCTGACCCGACCCCAAAAATGTTGTTGATTTTTTTATTGGTTTCACTTAATTTATGAACCATATGATTTTTTGTTCTAAATTCGCCACCGGTTGCAACGCAACACCAAAACACGTCGGGACGGGGTCGGTGTTCACCCTTTGTAACACCGTTACGAGCATACCAAGTCAGAAAAACGCATTTAGGCTTGCTCATACCAGGCAACCTTATAGTATGGCTGTTGTAGTGACATAAGAGAACAATGCCTTTTCCCTCCTCCATTTTTCTTTTTTCTTGACTTTTCAACGGTATTTTTATGGAGAAACATCATCCCTTCTTCTTCCTAATGTCATTTTCTTCATTCTTGGATGTGGCATTTCAACGAGATTCTTCTTTCTTGACGATACCTAGTAGCCTAAGGCTAGAAGGAATGTCTTTATTTTTGTCATAATTATTTTTCTATCAAGTAGACGTAATGTCATATTTATTAGAGTATTAGGTATGCGTTACGTTATAACATCCGATTCAAATGTCACCTAAACCATAATACCAAGAGGAAAATGGTGTTTCCTATGTATAACATGTTAAAACATGTTAAGAGGTAAAGAAAGAAAAAAAAATTATTTGATTGGTTGATAAAGACAACAACCAATTAAACTTCATATTTCATCTCGTCTTCGTCACAACGAGATATGCCATAACACCCCCCTTAACGAGGGGGGGGGGGGTTTCACCGTGTTATGAGGTGTCACCTCAGTCATAACCGAGGTTGTAAAAATCGCACGACGGTAGCTCGACGATCGACTGGTGTTAAGGGATTAATCGGTTTTGGCGGGAATTAATCGGGGACCATAGATTATTAATAAAATATTAAAATTAATTAAATATTAATATATCTTAAGAAAAACAAGTACTTCAAAATTAGAAAATAAGAAAAATTGTAATTTGAAAATTTGGAAATACGAAAATATGAATATTTTTGTATAATAACTGAAATTTGAAAATTTTGGAGTAAAAAAGACAATTGGTTTTTTGAATTTTTTAAAATTTTTTTGATTTTTTTTTTCGACTTTTTTTTTGACTTTTGTTGACCGATTAATCCCGCCAAAGCCGATTAATCCTAAATTTCCGATTAATGCCCTAATCCTCGACGGTTGAAGAACGCTAAGCGATTAATCCACAATTTATCGCCGATTAATCCCGATTTCTGCAACCATGGTCATAACCCAACTTCTCGTTGCCGAGCTCATCTTGTTGATGCCAAAGGACGGTGTTCCTTAAAATTGTCGAGTCAATGTCATCTTGTTGACGGTGGCACCGAATCACACACATGTGATTCAATAAAGTCTAAAAGTTTTATAATTTTTATTTGTAGTTTAAAATCTAATTTTTTTTATGGTTTTGGTTTCTATAAATTTAAAAAGACTTTTTTATTTTCTTAACTTTTTTTATATGATTTAATATTTTCTTAACATTTAAATAATTAAAAAAATTAATGAATAACCCACCACTCCAACCCCACATATCTCTCTCTCTCTCTCTCTCTCTCTCTCTCTCTCTATATATATATATATATATATATATATATATATACACACACACGCACACACGAATCAAACATTCCAAGAAGGGGTTGCTATATTGCCTTCACCGTATCCACGATGAGATAAGAACCTACTGGTAGATGGATGAATCAGAATTAAAGGTGAGCAAAAGTGAACCCAAAAACCAAAATCAAAACACAAACCAACGTTTGGGTTTGAGTTTTTTAAAAATCGAAATATTGTGTTCAGTTTCGGTTTTTGGAAAAATACAACCGAAAAAACCCGAATCAACCCGATTTTTGGTAAATACTTAAAAATATATATTTTTATACATATTATAAATAAACATGCATAAGAGAAACATAAGTATCATATTGGTTGGATTGATAGTGTCGTGGACATATGAACTTGAGGTCCGGTATTCGAAATTTGTTGTGTGCCTACAACATTTTTATTTTTCCGTCAATAACACGCATCCAACATAACCCAAGGTAAGAAAAATCTATATTTTTCATCTCTTATATTAGTTGTAGGCATCCTACATCGTCCAAGATAAGGAAACATCCACCATCCTTAACTATATATAGCAATTCATCATTTCTCATAGAGTTAGATTGGGATTAAGATTGGAGCTTTGGTTTAAACCCAAAACTAAACCATTAAGAAATCGAAAAGTGAGAAATTAAACCAAATGGTTGGGGTTTGGGTTTGGTTTTAGGTCAAAACCAACCCATGCTCACTAATGGTGTACTCAGGCCGGTTAATCAGTTAAGCCCATTACCGACCCACATCCACCAAGATGGCCTGAAAAACTTACCAGACACAAGCATAACCCATCATAAGTTTATCCGGACCCAACCAACCAAATCCTAACCTATATATTGACAAAAGACAACCGATCAAAATCAGACTCACAGGATAATACCAAAACACAACAAATAAAAAGTATATCCCTGGATTCACGCAAAGACAATATCAGAAGTAAAAAAAAAATAAGAAAATGGTACACATGAGGTAGCTTCCATTTATCCAGGTAATAAGGAAAGATTGGGTAAAACCTTATACCCTTAAATATAAGGAAGTCTATAAATATCTTCAGAAACATGGCACCGAGGTAGGTTAAAAAATGGAACAATACGCAATTCTTAGCAATTTACTTATCTGATATCTGACTTAGGCATCGAAGATCAATATCGGGGTCCATACCTCGGTATAACTTTCTAACCTAGCTATTGTCTATTCTATGCAACATGATTTCCCAGATACTCATTAGATGAAATCCTAGGATGATATCTACCAACGCACCTAGATCTCCACGTAGAAACATTGGCATCATCCGTATTCTTGAGTTTTGAGATTTTTGTAACATCCCAAGTTCATGAATATAAGTTCGGGGTGCTATGTGTAAATAAAGGAGTAGACTAGACGAGTCGGAGCATGTGTTGGGCACGTGTTAAGTGATCCGACTCGCCGAGTTGGTGGCGGGACTCAACGAGTCAGTGCTGGGAAGAGAAAACCCTAAATTTTAGGGTTTGCACCCAATTTAAAGGACCTTATGTCCTCACCTCAGCCTCTTTGTTACCCCTTGAGAGTCAGTAAACCCTAAATCGTGTAAACCTCCATTGTTGAGTGATTTGAAGCTTTGGAAGAGGATTATAGTGAAGGAAACTTGTAGATCAAGAGGCTAGCATCAAGGAATTCGTGTAGATCCAGAATCTACTTCATCTTGGGCACATTCTGGAGGTAACAAGTCGTTGCCTTGAGCTCTTTCCTTCTAGATCTATTCTTGGATGATGATTTGGGGCTATTTAGCATATTTGGGATCCATTTCAGGTTTTGGGACTAGATCTGGGGTTGCAAGTTCAGATCTAGACTTATCTTGGTCCATGGAGGCATAAAGTATCAACCTTTTAGCTTGTTTGTGAGCATTCTTGTCTTGAACCTTATCTCTAACTTGTATTGAGCCAAAATCACCTTGCAAGCACGTAAAGTTGGAAACTTTACGTGTAAAACTAGCCCTAGGAGTCCAAATCTATGAGTTGGAAGCAGTGGTATGGTCTGAAATCGTCTGAATAAGGATGACTTAAGAGAAAGTTAAATTATCTTTAAAAAATGAGTTTGAAATATTATATTAAAAACTATAAATAAATTAAAAGATGCATTAAAAAATATGAAACAAGTTTACATATTTTTGGTATAAAAGAATAAGAAAAGTTATAAAAAAATTATAAAGGGTTTGTGTAACAACGTAAATTTTCAAAACAATTTTTCCATTTCAAAATATCATAAAATCCATATGTAATATCAAAATCCATATATCAACATCATCTCGATAAACAAATCCCAAGATCTCAATGTAAATAAAACTCCATCTGTGTGTATGGTCATGTCGGCGCCTTCCAGCGATCCTCACTGGTACCTGAAACACATAACACACAACACGTAACCATAAATGCTTAGTGAGTTCCCCAAAATACCACATATAACACATACGCCACTCGAGGCTATAGTACGACCCGCCGGTTGATGTGTCTCAGCGGGACCCTCTGGTCCGGTCATAGCTCATTGGACCCTTCGGTTCGGTTTGTATCATTGGACCCCTCGATCCGGTCTATATCGTTGGACCCTCCGGTCCGGTCTATACAACACATAGCATACATATATCACAATGCACATAATCTCATACATACACATAGCACACAAGACCCTCCGGCCTACACATAGATACCACTCTAGGTAATGTATAGTAAGAAGACTCACCTCGGGTAACTCGGATAATCTCGCACACGAATATACTGATCTATCCCCCGCCTAATCACATACACAATATCCTAAAATAAATAATGGCTATCAAAGGCTAGATTAAATCCCTTTCTACAATCCCACAGAAAGGTAAAAGACCATTTACCCCTCCTTGACCCAAAAGTCCAAATGTTGACTAAAACCCTAAAAGTCAACGAAAGTCAATAGGGGGCAGTACGCAGCGCGTACCAGCTCTTGTACGCGGGGCGTACTCCGGCGATCTAGATTCGGGGTCTCAGACCCTTACGCTGCGCGTACTGAGATTTACACCCAACATAAGTCTCAGTTTCATGCATTTATGGATTTTTGGTCTTAAACGGTTAAGACATATACTCAAACTCCAGATCTGACTTTTCTAAGGTCACTTAATCCATAAAGTTGAAACCTTTAAGCCTTTGTATGTCTGTAAAGGTCACCAATCACTCTAAACACCTTTCCTCTTTCCTCATTATGCCAATATCTCATGCATGACTTAATATTCACATCTAAGATTGGATTTTTATGAACCTACAACTCATATTACTCTGAAATATGGCAGATCTAAGCTTATGGAGACCATTTGCTCATAAAGTCTCCACCTTGGGACCAAAAACCCTAAAAATTGGTCCATGAAGCACAAATCAAAAATAAAAAGGAAAGCTTTGAGCTTTTTACCTCTAAAAGAAGCTCCAACCTCTTTAGAACTCGGATCTACTCTTGTCCACCAACTTCTAGCTCTTATAATGGCCTCCTCTTCTCCTTCACCACCTTGAAATGGCACTTTCAAGCTTAAGAACACACACACAAGCTTATAATGGGTTTTTGCTCTCTTAAGGTTTCACTCACTGAAGTATGGTGGCTGGGGTAAAGGCCTTATCATTCCTTTTATATTGCACAAGCCACAATTAGGGTTTACATCTGGGCCCGCTACGCCCAGCGTAACCCTGGGTACGCCCAGTGTACCTAGGTGAGTCTGCATCCAATGCAAGCGCATGAGTACGCGCAATGTACTCTTCAGTATGCCTAACGTACTCAATGGCCATATTTTTCCTTTAGGGGCTAAAGTTGACAACTTGGAAAGGAAGAAGGGTTAAATAGATATACCTGAATTTTGGGATGTTACAATTCTCCCCTACTAGAACCAGACTTCGCCCTCGAAGTCTCATGCCGAAAACAACTCCGGATGCTGCTCCCGCATCTCTGACTCCAGCTCCCAAGTCAGCTCGGACCCTCTCCGATGTTTCCACCGGACCTGAACCAGGGGCACCTCCTTGTTCCTCAGAACCTTGGTCTTTCGATCCATAATTGTGATTGGCCTCTCAACATGATTCACGCTCACATCTACCTGAATTTCCTCTAGCGGTACAACTGGCGTCTCGTCGGCAATACACTTCCTCAACTGAGACACGTGGAAGGTATCATGTATCTAGCTCAACTCCGCAAGTAGCTCCAAACGGTATGCTACCCTGCCCACCCTAGCGGTCACCCTGAAAGGACCAATGTACCGGGGTCCCAGCTTGCTCCTCTTCTGGAATCGGATCACTCCCTTCCAAGGAGATACCTTCAGGAGTACGAAGTTTCCCACCCGGAACTTGAGCTCGGACCGTCGCCTATCCGCATAACTCTTCTGGCGACTCTGAGCTGTTAGCAACCTCTGTCTGACCTGTTGTATCTACTCTATCATCTGAAGCACTATCTCAGTGCTTCCCATCACTCGCTGCCCTACCTCTCCCCAGCAGATGGGAGTCCGACACCTCCTCCCATACAACAACTCGAAAGGAGGCATACCAATGCTCGAATGGTGGCTGTTGTTATAGGAAAACTCAGCCAACGGCAAATACATGTCCCAACTTCCTCCGAAGTCCAACACACATGCTCGAAGCATGTCCTCAAGCGTTTGAATCGTCCGCTCACTCTATCCGTCCGTCTGTGGGTGGTAAGCGGTACTGAAATGCAGCCTCGTGCCCAACTCCTCATGGAACTTATTCCAGAACCTGGAAGTGACACATACATCTTGATCTAACACAATCGAGATCGGTACTCCATGCCGCGATACCACCTCCCTCACATACAACTCTGCCAGTCTCTCTGCAGAAGAGCTCTCACTGATAGCAGGGAAGTGAGCGCTCTTCGTCAGTCGGTCGACGATCACCCTAATTGCATCAATACCCCTCGCGGTCCTTGACAATTTGGTGATAAAGTCCGTAGAAATATGTTCCCACTTCCACTGCGGAACCTCAAGTGGCTGCAACTTGTCGTGCGGAGGCTGGTGCTCGGCCTTGACCCTGCGACAGGTCAAGCACCTCTCAACGAACGACACAACATCCCTCTTCATACAGGGCCACCAATAGTCTCTCTTCAGGTCCAAATACATCTTAGTGTCCCCGGGATGGATCGAGAACCTCGACCTGTGCGCCTCCGCCATCAGAATGGTACGTGCCCCGCCCGTAAACGGCACCCAAATCCGACCCTGAAAGGTCATAAGGCCTCGACTATCGGTAACGAACTTATATACTTGCCTGACCACCTGCTCTCTCTTACGGTTCTCCAGTCTCACGGCCTCTGCCTGGGCCTCCCGAATGGTGTACAACACCAGAGTCATCACCGTCAACCTCATACAAACGTCTCGTATCGGGGCACTCTCCGCCCTACGACTCAGGGCATCGGCTACAACGTTATCCATGCCCGGGTGGCACAGGATCTCACAATCAAAATGTGACAACCCGATATTTCGCGACAATATGATGGATCACAAGTCAAATTTAGGTCAAAATTTAACTTTCCTAAAATCTTATTTGGGTTAAATAAGTAGTAGGAATCGTATCAAGGTTTTCGTACATATAAAGAACCCTAGAATCCGAGTTATAACGAAGAAGTTATGACCAACCGAAGATTCTCGTCAAAACCGGCAACACTGATAGACGTAAAACGTGAAGTTTCAATACAAAATTTTTTAGCTTTAGGTATCCAAATGAAAGTTTTATATATCATTAAACCGTAAACGTACATGAAAAGAATGCCCAAATCTGACCTCATATGATGAAGTTATGATTTTTCGAAGTTTCAGACATAACAGTAGACAGCTAAAAACTTGAAATCCAAATCGAACAGCTTTTTACCAACATGACCTAAACGAGAATCGAAGATCTCATCAATGGTATTACAACGGTAAAAAGTCTGGCAAAAACAGACATCGGATGAAGGAGTTGTGGAATTTTAGCGGACTTTTCCTGCCCCGGCCTATTAAAAATATAACATTAAAAATAAAGTCATTAGCAGCCGACGTAGTCTAAACAAAAGTTGTAGATCGTAGTCTCACCTACGCGTGGATATAAAGAACATTGAAAACGGAGTTCGTATGAGGAAGATATGAATTTTTGAAGTTTACTAAATAATTAAAATATAAATTTAATTCAAAATCCGGTATTATCCGAAGGAGGAGTTATCGGACCAATCCTAGTTACGCCCAGCGTACCCTCGTACGCCCAACATACTCGGATGCTAGGCTCCGGCTCATCCACGTCGCTCCGATGCTTCGACCGAGGATGCGGCCATGCATGACGCATGAGTACGCCCCGCGTACTCTCGTACGCCTAACGTACCGAGGTCCTCCAGCCACTATAAATAGAATGCGAGGGTGCCGGCAATTTTTGCTCAATTCTTCTCTTTCTCGCGCCGAAGCTCTGCGTTTAAACCCTCGGAGCCATCCCGAAGTCCCGGTTTTCATATCCAAGTTGGGAAGGAAGTTTTACGCACACTATTAAATGTTTTATAAATGCTTTTATATGCTTTTAAGGGGGGGAATATAAGTAAAACACACGATTATTATCGTGTGTTATATAAAGTTTCATTATACACTTTTTATCAACGGAATCATATGTGATTTATAACTATTATAGGGAAACTTTCGTATGCAAAATATATCACGATAACATCATATCTTTTGAAATGAAAAATGTTGTTATATATGTATAAATCAAACACTCTACTTATACAGTATGTATATGTGTCCATCTTAGGCACTACAAAAATTATACTTTTCATAACAAGTGAGCATTTCACTAGGGATTACTATACAAACGAGACACACTTTTAGAAAACTATAATAGGTATAGTTTTACGAGAACATCACGAACTTTTACATACTAGAAATACTATTTCAAGGAGGTACATTCATATACAAGAACAAACGAACATTTTCATATGTACTTCAAATAGTTTTCTCAAACGTTTTTACATGTTAAAACACTTTTAGAAACTGTCTTACAAACTGTAGGTTTCCTTTTTGAATCTGTTATAGTTGTGCTTCAAACAAAGGTTTTCTCACACTTAAACTGTCTTGTCAAATGGTTTTCGAATTGATTTATAAACTGACATCAAGTCATACATTCTTATTTATTAAACTTTTCAAAGGTTTTAAAAAACTTCTTTTATACTTTTATATTGTTAAATGCTTGCCTATATTTGTATAGTTACATAAGAAAGGTTTAAAAGACTTAGAACAGTTAGCTCGCCTTATTTCTTTTTCTGTTCTCATTGGGATGTGGCCTTACGGTATCAGTTATTCGTCCGAATGTCTTCTAAATATTAGTTATATAAATATCATGTATACCTATATAGACATAAATGTTCCATCAGTTAATTCAGTTCCGACACTCTTGTGTAGCAAGGGTGTATAAACCTACTTGGACACTCATCAATTACATTCTAGTAAACTATTATAGCAATAGTTTAGGGGATACAAAACATTATCCCTATTATAAGAAATTACACCAGAGTCAGTTCATTTATGAGTCTAAACTACATGCTATATGAAGGGATACTCTTACAGAGATTCCTCTTACATGGATACACTTATATGGATACTCTTACAGAGATTCCTCTTACATGGATACACTTACATGGATACTCTTACAAGGATACTTTTACATAGATACTATATGATAAGATACTATAAGGGACTAACTACTCCTACACCCGGCTGTTAGCAACAGAGGTAAATGCACATCTACGGATGTCTACGGTTGATACCATTATAGGTATACTTAAGGGACTAACTATTCCTACACCCGGTTGTTAGCAACAGAGGTAAATGCACATCTATGGATGTCTACAGTTGATCCATTTACGGCGAGTTTCCACGCCGTGTGTATTTTAGTACCAAAGGATAAGACTTAAGTTATTAGCTCATTACCTTTATTTTGTGATACATTCACATAACGACGGGGTAGACTAATACCTATATAATTATATTGTTACCTTTATTTTGTGTCACGTTCACATAACCGACGAGGTAGATTATACTAGAATATCTTAGTACCAAAGGATACAACATAAGTTATTATATTATTACTTTTATAGTTTTATAATAATGGTTAAACAGGGAAAAACCGTCACATTTTCAAGTGATGCGTACTTTCAAAACAGTCAGGGCTTGGTTAAAGACTACTTTCAAAACATTCGGGTCTTGGTAGAAGACTATTTTTTATACTAGTAGGAAATATGAGAGTTTCTAGGGTTTTCATACTTATTCTAAATGTTTCATAAAACATTCACCAGTCTTTCATAACAACTTTTCAAAGCAATAACATCAAAATACTTATGAATTCACCAGCTTCATTGCTGATACTCGCTTTCAAAATAACTTGTATTCTCAGGTTACAAATAGACTGGTACCGATGCAAGGTTTAGAGAAGACGGAGCAGTCAAGACTCGTATTTTATTTTGAGTATTCATTATGTTGTTTTATACTATGAAAGAACACACTTGTAAGCAGAATTATTCTATTAATGCAATGAATGATGTTGTTGCTTGTTTACTACTTTACATTGTTGTGATACATACATGACGTCCTCCGCCCCAGAACGTTTCCGCCGTTCTCGGTTTTGGAGTGTGACAGATTGGTATTAGAGCATAGTTTATAGTGAATTAAGTATATCAACCCATAAAAGATATACTAACTATAAATACATAGGGATTAAAAATACTCTGACCAAGAGTTTATACTTTAAATAGTAAAATATTTAATTTAGTATACTTGTTTGCATTCATACTAAAATCAATGTCACTAGGACAGTACAAAAGAATTACGATTGTTGGGCAACACAGGTGGACTTAGAGACATATGGTCAAAATTGGGAAGATATAGCCTGATCAACTATATTATCCGAGGGTTGACTTGCATGTGCCTAAGTATAGTTGTGTGGTTGCAACAAGTCTAAAATCTCACCAACAATACCACAATGAGAACAGTAGAACATAACATTAAACTTAAAATACTATAGGTGTATTTGGTGTTACTATAAGTACTTTATAATTGAGAAGTAAAACGGGATCTTCATTACTATGTTGATAGTTGCTAAGTGGATACACTAAGGCTATATGTAATTAGGATGTTATAGACTTAGAATCTATGAAAATTTTACTTTACCCCTATTCTGTGTGAATTTGGAGTTAAGGTCACTTATTCGAAGGCCTATCCTGTTTCGATTACATAAATGGTATGCACTTCACAAATAGCGATGTAACTAATGAATATTTTCTAAATAATTATCTAGATAGTTCGACTAATAATTATTTTCTTACCCCAATTCTCGCATAGATAACATGGCTGGACTCCATCCCCACGGCAACCAGTACCTTCCGAATGAGGTCATCGTTGGATGGTTTGAAGAAGAACCAAAGAATGATCATCCTATCCCTGTGAATGATCACCATGATGAAGACCTTTCAGACGGTGCTAACTCCGAACCCGAGGTTGAGAACCTACCCCAGGCAGCTCCCGTTCCAATTCCTAACCCTCGTCCGGCTTTTCATGGCCCGACGCCGCCATGGGTGGAATGTTTGGAAGCATGGAGCCTAGGGCAAGATCAGCCCATGCCATTTAATGGTGACCGAAGCTTTTATGACCTGAGCAATGGGGGCTCAGCAGACAGATGCTTGCCAATCTTGGTCCGCAGAGTGGCCCGAAATGAGATTCAAGGCAGGACAACCCTACATCAGATCACAGAAGTTGTCGCCGATGCGAGAATGCATACCCTCCGCACCATTTGTCTAGAAGATGCTCGTAAGAGATCTGAAAGAGACCATGAAGCCCTGCTTCAAGCACTGACTGAATCACGAGCCGAAGTCATAGAACTCTGCGTACGCCAGAGGGTGTACGAAAGACACCTACTTGATGTGGAACGTCAACTGGCTGAACTGAGAGTTCAACAGAGGGATGACCGTCGCCAGTAGTAGATGCTTTACTTTATTTTCCTTGTAAAGAGGAATCGTTTTTTCTGTCTATGCCCGATGTGGCATTTTCTATGAAACTATCTTGTACTGTAAGTACATTTGGTTAGGTCTTTATGATGTCAAGAACTATCTTCTCTAGATATGATGTAAGACCTTTTACAAGGTCATTTTCCCGAACTTTTACGTCATGAATATCAAAGATATTGATAGTCGGCTAACTTCTGTGTCATTCTTTATTCTAGTACTCTCATCATACTTTCATTGGAGTCTATCTGAAACATGCTTTAGTCAAGTCATTGGACTATAGTAATATAGCTCCGAAAACATTTCCAAGTCTCTTTTAGTGGTTGGATCATGTTATTCACCAACCAACGATACCTTGGATTGAACGACAAGCGTCTTGAGACCATTCTACGAACTTACTTCCACTCATTACTAGGACTGCATCATAGGGATGTAGGTCAACCCTTCATAAACACACTTCCACTCAGTACTAGGATTGCATCATAGGGATGTAGGTCAAACCTCCGAAAACATACTTCCAATCCGTACTAGGACTGCATCGTAGGGATGTAGGTCAAACTTTCGAGAACATAGTCTTACTCTTTACTTGAACAATCGAGGTACATCTAGAGTCAACCAGAATCGCTCACAAAATCCTTATCTTTCGTGTTACAGAATCATGTCGTCATCCGGAAACAATCAGCCGAGCAACGAAACCTCTATCCTCCATATCGATGCCGCTACATTACAAGCTGCAGTAGCAGCTACTGTGACAACTTTCCTTACACACATCAACTCAGGCAACACAAGCAAGACCGACAAAGGAGTCGAGAGTTCCGATGGTAGTACCAAATTGGGAAACCAACAAATGGCAACAGTCATAGACTTGCGAAGCCGTAAGACCGAAAGGAAGAGACGATATCGTCAAGCCCTAAAGGAGCGCAAGAGATCCCAAGGACTTGCCATGCCACAGCAACAAGTGGAAACTCATACAGAATGCTTTAAGAAGCAATTTCCAAGGTGGTGTAATGAGGAAGGCACTCGTGTCCACATAAAACTGGCTAAACACCTCACTCCCGCCACCAAGGCTAGCACTAGCCAGTTATGCCACCAATGCGGGGAGATAGGGCACCTCAAGAAGGATTTCCCTATAACAAAGAACTCTGGCGCAGACGGTAGGATTCTCAGGATCACAGTTGCAGGAGAACCTACTCCGAACCCACGTTAATGTAATTTAGGCGTTTCGTTGTAACAGACTTATAAACCATCCAAAACTAGTGCAACTAGAGTGTTATCTTTTGCGGGATCCCGTCGGTATAGGGATGCTCGTGCTGCGCATACTTGCCTTTTATAGTATACCTTATTCGCAGCAATAGTCTTGTAGTAGTCTAAAGTACTGTAACTCTGTTGATGGTTGCATGGTTGTGTTTTGTCTATAAACGTCTTATGTTCAAATCTAATGTCTTTAAGTTTCCTTATGATTCCGACATTATCATACGACTTGATTCAATTTGATCCTCACAAAAACAACTTCATACGTACATCTCTTTCTTTGAAATCGCCTTTCCAGCTAAGCCATCATATCAGAACACCAAGTACTCATGAATGGAGTACCTCATAGTTCTTTTCCTTTCCGAAGAAATCCCCGAAGTACCACTCGTACAGTACGTCAAGTTCAAATCCAAAGATCCATACGGTTGATCTGTCGCTGATGAATGTATACATAGGGGTGATATATAATCAAGGTTCTACAGGTTTAGAATTGACGATTCCACTTTAACTTCTTTTTCCTCGATGGGATGTGAGCTTAAAGAAGAATCAGTTATTCGACTACCTTTTCAATCTTAATTATATACGACTTGTATACATGAGATTGTGATCGTTGAACCATGTATGAATTCTAATATGAACTTCAGGATGGAGACTACCCAAGACTACGAGTGATCGTGTTGCCATGCGAATAACTTAGAAGCCAAACACATGCCCTTCCTGTCGATTAGGACAAGAGAGGCAGATAGAACAAAAGTACCTATCCTTTTTCCTTAATTTATGAGTAATCATACTTTCTTTTAGATCTTCATGACATCTAATCAACCACGAGGTTCTGACTTCATAATCAGTATGAATTGGTTGTGTTCTTATGCAAGAGGAAAGGTCACTGCCTATACCTCAAGACAGCTTAAGACACAGGAAGTTAACTATACAACACATGATCTTGAGTGAGGAGCAGCGGTAATTGCTTTGAAGATCTGGAGACACTACTTGTAGGGTACAAGATGTACTATTCTCACAGTCCACAAAAACATTCAACATACGTTCGACCAAGAAGAGTTATCATGCCAGTGAAGTCAAACCAAAGAAGCAAAGTCGTATCCCGATAGTGAAAGGTTCGCTGGAATGCCAAGCGAGCAACCGAGTTCACTTAAGAACACTAGAAGCAAATAAAACTTCTAACCGTAGCAGGATTATCAATTATGTTTAAACTCTAATTTCGGGACGAAATTCCATCTAACGGGGGGATGGTGTGACAATCCGATATTTCGAGACAATATGATGGATCACAAGTCAAATTTAGGTGAAAAATTAACTTTCCTAAAATCTTATTTGGGTTAAATAAGTAGTAGGAATCGTATCAAGGTTTTCGTACATATAAAGAACCCTAGAATCCGAGTTATAACAAAGAAGTTATAACCAACCGAAGATTCTTGGCAAAACCGGCAACACTGATAGACGTAAAACGCGAAGTTTCAATACAATTATTTTTAGCTTTAGGTATCTAAATGAAAGTTTTAGATATCATTAAACCGTAAACGTACATGAAAAGAATGCCCAAATCTAACCTCATATGAGGAAGTTAAGTGTAACATCCCGGATTCCCAGGTATTATTCATTTATTTATTTTTGGTAAATTGTGAGGAGACTCGGCGAGTTGGAGCCTAGACTCGCCGAGTAGGATCACGGATTTGGACGCGGGTTCGCGTCTGGACTCGGCGAGTCCACGCTGTTTAATGAAACAATAATTTCCCGGCCTTGAGCCCTATTTAAAGGACCTTATAACCCTTCATTGCGGCTACCTTCGACCTTGAGAGCACCAGAGCATCTGTGAGTCCTTGTGAGTGAGAAAGAGGCCATTATTCACCATCCTTGTGTGTGTTAGAAAGAAGGGAAGAGGAAGGCCAAGCTAGGAGAGTTGGGGAGCTTGGATCTACTTCCATTTCGGCAGAGGAAGCCATTTGAGGTAATATTCAGAGCTTATTCTCGTGTATTTATTGATATGGTCAAATCTAGGGTTTCTTCATGCTTTGTTTGCCTTGTAATTGGAGTGTGAGAGGTCCCATGGGGAATTGGTACCAAGATCTGGACATTAGTAGGTCCAGAGAGTCCCAAATGCTCTACTTTATGCCTTTCCTTTTGAGTTGTGGACTTAGGTTACCATTTTAGATGTCATTTCACCAAAAGAAGCCTTGTAGGCGTTGCATGGTAGCCAAGATCGTAACTTTACGTGATAAATGTGCTTGGAATGACTGGATCTATGAGTTACTGGAACGGATCTAACCTCAGGAGTGAGTTTGAGTTCATGCATGGCTTAGACTCGCCGAGTCCGAAGAATAGACTCGGCGAGTAGCATGAAGATTGTCCATAACCACTCAACGAGTGGTCTTACTGAGTTAAGGGTTAACTCAGTGAGTCAGGGAGTGTCAGAGAGGGTTGACAGGTGGACTGAGTCAAGCTGGAACTCGCCGAGTTGTTCTTGAGACTCGGCGAGTTGAGTCGTGGTGGCCCCGCGATTCATGCTAGGTGGAACTCGTCGAGTCAGGGAAGTACTCGACGTGTCAAGAGAGGATCCTAGGGAGTCAGTGAACACGTATAGACTCGCCGAGTCGCTCTAGTGCACTCGCCGAGTCCGGTCAAAGTTGACCGTTGACCAGAGTTGACTAGTTTTGACTTGATAGCGGTAGTCAACCTTAGTTGTGAAAGTGTTATTTAGAGGTATATGATGTTATAGGAGGATTATAGCTCGGAGGATCGAGCGCGAGTGATTTCCGGGTTCGCGAGTTATCGAGATACACGAGGTGAGTCTTCTCACTATACTTTACCTTGAGTAGGTAATCAGAGTTATGTGACAGAGTATTTGTATGCTATATGTATGTTATGTGTTGTACTGCATTATTTCTATGTGATTTATGCTGTGCAAGCTTATAGAGTTGGAACCGGAAGGTTCCCAGAGTTAGAACCAGAGGGTTCACAGAGTAGGGTCTACGGACCCACAGAGTTATAGCCTCGAGTGGCTAATATATATTATGTGTGGTGTTTTGGGGAACTCGCTAAGCTTTGTGCTTACAGTGTTGGTGTTATTTGTTTCAGGTACTAGTGATGACCGTGGGAAGGCGCCGGCTTGATCAGTACACACACATGGGATTTTTATGATATGTGATCTTGGGATTTATTGTATGACATTGATTGGAGTTTCAAACACTCATGTTTTAAGAATAATTAAATGAATATGTTTTTATATTATGCGAAAAATGATTTTGAAATTCACGGTGTAACATTATGATTTTTTGAAGTTTCAGACATAGCAATAGACAGCTAAAAACTCAAAATCCAGATTGAACGGCTTTTTACCAACATGGCCTAAACGAGAATCGAAGATCTCATCAATGCTATTACAATGGTAAAAAGTCTGGCGAAAACAGACATCGGATGAAGGAGTTATGGAATTTTAACGGACTTTTCCTGCCCCGGCCTATTAAAAATATAACCTTAAAAATAAAATCATTAGCAGCCGACGGAGTCTAAACAAAAGTTGTAGATCATAGTCTCACCTACGCGTGGATATAAAGAACGTCGAAAACGGAGTTCGTATGAGGAAGATATGAATTTTTGAAATTTACTAAATAATTAAAATATAAATTTAATTCAAAATCCGGTATTATCCGAAGGAGGAGTCATCGGACCAATCCTAGTTACGCCCAGCGTACCCTCGTACGCCCAACATACTCGGATGCTAGGCTCCAGCTCATCCACGTCGCTCCGATGCTTCGACCGAGGATGCGGTTATGCATGACGCATGAGTACGCCCCGCGTACTCTCGTACGCCCAACGTACCGAGGTCCTCCAGCCACTATAAATAGAATGCGAGGGTGCCGACAATTTTTGTTCAATTTTTCTCTTTCTCGCGCCGAAGCTCTACGTTTAAACCCTCGGAGCCATCCCCAAGTCCCGGTTTTCATATCCAAGTTGGGAAGGAAGTTTTACGCTCCCGAGATTCCCGAGAAATCCGCTTGCTTGAGTAGAAGTTCTGCTCGGTTTTCATCTCGCTTTCTTCAATCTATCAAGTGAGTTCATACCCCTATAATCCACACTTTTAAATGTTTTATAAATGCTTTTATATGCTTTTAAGGGGGGAATACAAGTAAAACACACGATTATTATCGTGTGTTATATAAAGTTTCATTATACACTTTTTATCAACGGAATCATATGTGATTTATAACTATTATAGGGAAACTTTTGTATGCAAAATATATCACGATAACATCATATCTTTTGAAATGAAAAATGTTGTTATATATGTATAAATCAAACACTCTACTTATACAGTATGTATATGTGTCCATCTTAGGCACTACAAAAATTATACTTTTCATAACAAGTGAGCATTTCACTAGGGATTACTATACAAACGAGACACACTTTTAGAAAACTATAATAGGTATAGTTTTACGAGAACATCACGAACTTTTACATACTAGAAATAGTATTTCAAGGAGGTACATTCATATACAAGAACAAACGAACATTTTCATATGTACTTCAAATAGTTTTCTCAAACGTTTTTACATGTTAAAACACTTTTAGAAACTGTCTTACAAACTGTAGGTTTCCTTTTTGAATCTGTTATAGTTGTGCTTCAAACAAAGGTTTTCTCACACTTAAACTGTCTTGTCAAATGGTTTTCGAATTGATTTATAAACTGACATCAAGTTATACATTCTTATTTATTAAACTTTTCAAAGGTTTTAAAAAACTTCTTTTATACTTTTATATTGTTAAATGCTTGCCTATATTTGTATAGTTACATAAGAAAGGTTTAAAAGACTTAGAACAGTTAGCTCGCCTTATTTCTTTTTCTGTTCTCATTGGGATGTGGCCTTACGGTATCAGTTATTCGTCCGAATGTCGTCTAAATATTAGTTATATATATATATATATATATATATATATATATATATATATATATCATGTATACCTATATAGACATAAATGTTCCATCAGTTAATTCAGTTCCGACACTCTTGTGTAGCAAGGGTGTATAAACCTACTTGGACACTCATCAATTACATTCTAGTAAACTATTATAGCAATAGTTTAGGGGATACAAAAGATTATCCCTATTACAAGAAATTACACCAGAGTCAGTTCATTCATGAGTCTAAACTACATGCTATATGAAGGGATACTCTTACAGAGATTCCTCTTACATGGATACACTTATATGGATACTCTTACAGAGATTCCTCTTACATGGATACACTTATATGGATACTCTTACAGAGATACTTTTACATAGATACTATATGATAAGATACTATAAGGGACTAACTATTCCTACACCCGGCTGTTAGCAACAGAGGTAAATGCACATCTACGGATGTCTACGGTTGATACCATTATAGGTATACTTAAGGGACTAACTATTCCTACACCCGGCTGTTAGCAACAGAGGTAAATGCACATCTATGGATGTCTACAGTGGATCCATTTACGGCGAGTTTCCACGCCGTGTGTATTTTAGTACCAAAGGATAAGACTTAAGTTATTAGCTCATTACCTTTATTTTGTGATACATTCACATAACGAGGGGTAGACTAATACCTATATAATTATATTGTCACCTTTATTTTGTGTCACGTTCACATAACCGACGAGGTAGATTATACTAGAATATCTTAGTACCAAAGGATACAACATAAGTTATTATATTATTACTTTTATAGTTTTATAATAATGGTTAAACAGGGAAAAAACGTCACATTTTCAAGTGATGCGTACTTTCAAAACAGTCTGGTCTTGGTTAAAGACTACTTTCAAAACATGCGGGTCTTGGTAGAAGATTATTTTTTATACTAGTAGGAAATATGAGATTTTCTAGGGTTTTCATACTTATACTAAATGTTTCATAAAACATTCACCAGTCTTTCATAACAACTTTTCAAAGCAATAACATCAAAATACTTATGAATTCACCAGCTTCATTGCTGATACTCGCTTTCAAAATAACTTGTATTCTCAGGTTACAAATAGACTGGTACCGATGCAAGGTTTAGAGAAGACGGAGCAGTCAAGACTCGTATTTTATTTTGAGTATTCATTATGTTGTTTTATACTATGAAAGAACACACTTGTAAGCAGAATTATTCTATTAATGCAATGGATGATGTTGTTGCTTGTTTACTACTTTACATTGTTGTGATACATACATGACGTCCTCCGCCCCAGAATGTTTCCGCCGTTCTCAGTTTTGGGGTGTGACACATAATCCTTTAGTACATCCAACCATCTCCTCTGGCGCATATTCAGGCTGGGCTGATCCATCAAATACTTCAAGCTCTTATGGTCCGTGTATATGGTACACCGAACCCCATACAAATAGTGATGTCAGATCTTTAGGGTGAACACCACTGCCCCCACCTCCAGATCTTGGGTGGGATACCTCGTCTCATGAGGCTTCAACTGCCTCGATGCTTATGATATCACGTGCCCTCTCTGCATCAGCACCACAGCCAACCCCGATATCGATGCGTCACAATACACCACAAAATCCTCCATCCCCTCCAGAAGGGCTAACACCGGGGCTTCGCATAATCTCCGGCGAAGTGTCTCAAATGAGGCCTGCTGCTCAGGACCCCATCTAAAAGCCACGCCCTTCCGGGTCAACCTGGTGAGAGGAATGGCAATCTTGGAGAAATCGTTGATAAATCTCCGATAATAGCCGGCCAACCCCAGAAAACTCCTAATCTCGGTGGGGGATCTCGGCACCTCCCAACTCATCACAGCCTCAATCTTGGCCGGATCGACTAATATCCCATTATGGTTAACGAGATGCCCCAAGAACTGGACCTCTCATAACCAGAAATCACACTTGGAGAATTTGGCGTAAAGCCTTTCCGATCTCAAAACTCCGAGGATCTCCCTCAAATGCTCCTCATGATGCTCTCTGGATCTCGAATACACCAATATGTCATCGATGGACACAATCACCGAACGATCCAATATCGGCCTGCACACCCTATTCATGAGATCCATGAACGCCGCTGGTGCATTGGTGAGCCCAAAAGGCATCACCACGAACTCGTAATGCCCATAACGAGTCCTAAACGTCGTCTTCTGGATATCCTCATCCCACACTCTCATCTGATGATATCCAGACCTCAAATCGATCTTGGAGAACCAAGACGCTCCCTGCAAGTGATCGAACAGATCATCGATCCTCAGTAAGGGGTAACGGTTCTTGACCGTCAACTTGTTCAACTCCCGGTAATCAATGCACATCCGGTGTGAACCATCCTTTTCTTGACAAAAAGGATCAACGCTCCCCACGGTGAGCTACTCGGTCGAATAAACCCCTTCCCCAATAGCTCCTGAAGCTGTAAGGATAACTCCTACATCTCGAGCGGCACAAGGCGATAAGGTGCCTTGGCAATAGGCGCCGCTCCCGGAACTAAATCAGTGCGAAACTCCACTTGCCTCTCGTGAGGCACGCCCGACAACTCCTCAGGGAACTCTCGCACTATCGGTACATCATCAACCAAACTCGGCCTCTCCGCGGCCACTTGTGTGTCCATCACATAGGCCACAAACCCACTACAGCCCTGCTGTAGACTCTGCCTCGCTCTAGCAGCTGAACATAATGTTGACCCGGAGCGGGTACCCTCGCCGTACACCATAAGAACTCCCCCACTAGGGTCTCGTATGGTCACCAGCTGTCGCTCGCAATCGATAACCGCTCCAAATCTGCTTAACCAGTCCATGCCCATGATGACACAGACATCCCCCATCGCAATCGGGACCAGGTCAATCAGGAACTCAACACCGAAGATCTCGAGTACACACCCTAGAATCACATCAGTGGCATACACCGCTCGCTCGTCAGCTATGGAAACTCATAGAGGTCGACTCAACGCCTCCCGATAGATACTGATGTGCTGACTAAAGGCTAACGACACGAAAGATCGACTCGCACCCGAGTCAAATAACACAAAAGCAGGTACATAAATCACAAGAAAAGTACCTACGCATATCATAATATAAGCACAATATCTCAGACTCAAAATATATAGATGAAAGAATACATACCAGCCACAACATCAGGCGCTGGGCGGACCTCCTCCGCTGTCAACTGGAAGGCTCTCCCGCGAGCCTTTGGTGCCTCGGCCTTCACTGGCCGGGTCTTGGTAGCTCTAGCAACACGTATAGATCCCTACGCTGATTCCTGCAGCAGCTGTGGGCACTCGGCCTTCCGATGGTCGGTCTGGTTGCAATAAAAGCAAACCGAGAATCCCTTGGGGCAATTCCTTGCAAAATGCCCCTCCTTCCCACACTTGTAGCATACCCCAGCTCTATACACCCCTCATGGATCTTGCCGCACTTCCCACAAGTGCGACCCTTCGGACCCCCAGATCTCGAATCAGCGGGCTTTGCCCGCTTGGCTGCCGGTTGAGCCTGTGCCGGTCGTCTGTCCCTCCTCTGAGACTCGGCCTCCTCCCCAACCTGAGTCTCCAACTCAATCTCTCTCTCTTCCGGGCATTTGACTGGAGCTTAGTAAATGTCCGGTATGACGAGTTCGCCGCAAACTCACGAATATCTGATGTGTGTAGACTCACTTAGTTTTAAACCTACTTTTAATTATCAAATAACACACAAAAGGCAGTGAACCTATCAATTGTGGTATAGCTAAATAAGCAGGGTATCGAACACAGGGAACGACAAATTAAACTAAAAACTAATTTAATCTAAGTTAATTAAGAAATAGGGGTTTTCTCTAGTTTTACAAGACTAGAAACTTACTAACTATTACTAATTTAAGACTAGAAAATAACGACTTAACTAGATTCAATAATTGGAAAGGAACTTCTATTTAGTTCAACTTGGTTAACTCTATGGTTGATTTCAAGGTAATGGTGCAATGGATTAATTCTTTCGTTGGTTACCGATTCAAGTGATTAGATTCGTGTTCACTACCCTAATCCTTAGCAAATAAACTAACTTAAACAGTGGCCAATTGTCTAATTTAATTATATTCACTAGATTAATTATTCGGGTTAAGTTAGAATTGCAATAGTTAACTAATTTATTCTTTTAATTAACTCCTTGTTTGATGGTCATCTTACAAGCTTGCACATGAATTTACTCAATTTTCTTATTAATTCTAGTTTCATATTCATTAATCCTAGACATATAGCATAGTGATCACATAGCATATGAGGTCAATAATCAATAGATGTTCATGCTAATCAATTATCTTCCTATTAACAGAAAATTAATTATTATTCACACACAAGGTTCTTTAGCAAGCTAAAATAACAAAAATTCACCAACTTGGAATTAATCCTACCAATCAATCAAACCATATTGTCAACTTTGTATCCCCAAACAGAAGTCTAAAGGTTTTAGCTCATAATTGAAGTAAGTAACAGCAAACAAACAAAGTCAAATTGCTTAATCATAATGATAAAACAAAAGAATAAATGGAATGATGAAATTTTGCCTCAATTACTCTCCGGAATTGAATTCTAGCTCCTTTCGTCATCTTCTAGGGTTTCTCTGGCTTCTCAATCGTAGCAAAGTACTTCTGAATCGTCCCAGAACTCTCTCCCTATCGATCTGTGGAGTTATCTATAAATATGCGAACCGACTCGTCGAGTCAAGTGGCGACTCGTCGAGTCCCTCTCACATTCCCCATATTGTGATAACCTTCTGGGATCCCGAGTGATTATCTTCTCGATTCTTCGATTGGACTCGCCGAGTAGCCGATATGACTCGCCGAGTAGATGCCATTTTTAGTGTTTTTCTTCTTGAT
Organism: Lactuca sativa; assembly: GCF_002870075.4. Lineage (NCBI taxonomy): Eukaryota > Viridiplantae > Streptophyta > Magnoliopsida > Asterales > Asteraceae > Lactuca > Lactuca sativa. The sequence goes on along the minus strand of NC_056626.2, from coordinate 221,021,092 downwards.
TTCATTCTCGATCTTCTAACTGTTTCTCCCACTTCCTTTCGCTTCCGAGCTTCATCTTTGGACTGAAAAACATAATTTAACACTTTTAAGTACCTTTTGTCCATAATATGCAATAATTTAGCTAATAAATGAGTAAAAATGTATACTTAATATGAACTAATTATGCACATATCAAAATACCCCACACTTGTCTTTTGCTTGCCCCCAAGCAAAACTGAATTTTAAACATATTAGAATCATATATAACAACTCCAATCTAACCCAACCATTATGCCAAGACCGCAACGCATGCATTTGTGTCTGAAATTTTTCCTAAAGACCTCCCATACTCTAAATACTCACAATCCTCATAAACATTTGCCCACTCATCCCGAACTATGCTCATTTTATGCAACCCTCCGAATCCATCCGCATAAAACCTCTTACCCTCAAGGTGTTTTTAATTGAGCAACCCGAGCATACATAATCTAAAATTACAAGTTTTTGATACCACTATGGAGCTCTCTTGAATTCTTTACTTCTTCGATATTTTCTTTGATCTCTTTGAATTCACCACCTTTATTGTTTGATTTTCGGGTATCTTCAATTTTTTTGGATTTCTTGGAATTTTGATCTTTTGATCTTCACTTTAATTGCTCCAAAATTCATACAATTTCTCTTGTAATTCTCTCTTTTTTTTACATGTACCTCACTTTTTTTTCACTCAAATCCCTACATGCTTAAGCAGGGGCGCTCAACCTCAACCTTTATTGGCTAATGATAACAATCTTCCTGGATACATTTCAAGTTTAGGCTGCTAAACATATTGCATCCCTCGGGCCGAGCAGGGTCGTGTTTTTGTCCCATGATTTCACTAGAATAAGGAAGCCACAAATGCACTAGAACGTATATAGGCTCAACTAAAAATTTGGGTTTTCATGCAATCATCAACACAACTCTAACATGGAGTCCTAATTTTACTTTTACCAAAATTTTCTAATTTAGATCCTAAGTAATACTTTTGGTATGCAAAATTTTAAAATTAGCCTAAATTAAGACTCTAAATTTTCTAATATGTAACCAACCCCCTACCCCACACTTATTTGATGCAATGCCCTCATTGCATATTATGTATGACAAAAACATAAAAAAAAAAAACTAAAGAGGGAATTGGAACAAACTCCCCTGGGATAGCAGTGGATAGGTTGATCACTTCCTTTTCAGCTCCAACTTCAATTGACTTTAGACATGGTATCCATGCCTTGGGTGTCTTGTCTCGTGTGGGTCACTCCAAATACGCGGATAACAGTGTAAGATCTTCAAGAATAATTATGGAAAGAATATATAGTCAAGTGGTACTCTACTCAGCATCAAATCAGCAGCCCCTTCGACATGAAACCAAACGACTCGTCGAGTATATACCAGACTCGTCGAGTTACTTCGGGAAATCTTTGGATTGTTGAGAATTAAGGGCGACTCGTCGAGTCAGTTTAGTGCACTCGACGAGTTGGTCACTGAATGAAAATAATATAATTCTGCATCTGATCCAGCTTCCAATAAACTCTCTATACTTTCTATTCACTTCTAGACTCCCTTGCTAACATCTCTAAGGACCGGACTCAATACTTTAACTCTAACGCTCCTCCTTTCTTGACTCTCTTTCTCACTTTGATTCTATAACTCTAAAACCTTTTTGAAGCTAGCACTCCTAATTCAATTCGTGTCATCATCTTTTCGTTGGTTGATGGTGGATGAAATTAGACGATGAATGAGGCGATGTGTTGGGGATCGAATGCTCCCTTCTTGCGCCGACTTTGGAATATAAACTTTATTACCAATGGTATTCCAGCAGCCCGCACTTGTAACTCCTTCGGGAAATTCCATATGTGCTTGTGCCAAAAAGGCCCGAAAGATGGGTGTTGAGACCAAGGGCTGGTCATAAACCCCTAATCAGCATGCAAGATCCACCACTGAGCATTGATGAAATTCTCCCCCAAGGCAGAAACTGAAGCTTGTTGGGTGAAAGACATCCACTCCCCGGTAAAAGACACCGTGGAAAAGAACTCTAAGCACAGCTCCAAATAAACCGGTTCTTGAATACGGAAGACCCGGCTCCACCCGTCACAAACCATTGTTTCGCCATTATAATGAAACTCCTTTAAAAGATAAGGAGCTAATTCCTCCTCATAGCGAACATGCTGCAGCCAATCCCAATCTATCCGGTTGGGCACATAGACCTCTTTCTTCTTGATATCAGCCAGCTTCTTCTTCCATTTCCGATTTGAGGGAAGTTTAGCCACGGAAAATCCCCTTGGTGGCCACTGGAACTTTGCCCCCTTCTAAACATGATTTCTGCAAAACATATACACAAACGCAAGAAAACCCAAGATATAATTAAAAACAAACATCTCACATATGTTTCCCGACTCGACTCGTCGAATCCAGGCTCGACTCGGCGAGTCGCGCAAACTGCACGAGTCAGTCGACGGGTCGATGCAAATTAGGCCATGAAACCTGGAAATTTTGTCAAGGGTTTTGTCTATGCACTTACTGTTAAGGTATTAAGGCCAAAATAAACGTTCAGATATCATGAAAAATCGAAACCCTAGAAATTCATTACTTTTCAAAAACGGGTTTTTCATGCAATTGCTACCATAGATGGCCTTATAATCACGTTTTTAACAGAAATCAAGAAGAAATTTGTTACCTTTTGAGTTTGAACTTGAGAGATTTGAAGAAAACTTGAAGAAAAAATATGAATGCTTGAGAGGAAGTTGAGAGAGAGGCGCACGGCGACTGTGTGTGAGAATAAACTGATTCTTAGGGTTAAAACCCTAGTTACCGGATGTAAAAGCAATTTTGAAATTATTTTTTTTCTGTAAATAATACCGACTCGTCGAGTCGGAGTCAGACTCGGCGAGTCTGGTCGCGAAGTCAAACTTTTTTTGAAATCCATATATACTCGTCGAGTTGTGGTCAGACTCGGCGAGTCTCTTGCAAAAATTCATAATTTTCGAAATTTTGTTATTTATTTAAAATCATTTCACCCCACACTTAGCCCATGCACACTCTCAAGCAGACATGTCCGATGAATTGGAGAATTAACATTTTCAAAAACGAAGGAAAAATTAAAAAAAACTAAAAAGTAAAAAAAAGCAAACTCTATATAACGGGTTGCCTCCCGCCAAGCGCTTCTTTTTAAGGAGTCATTAGCTAGACTCCTTCCCGTCTACGTTTCGTCATCTTCGAGCATCGGGAATGCACGCCTAGTCCTTTGTGGTTTGTACTTGGTCTTGTAAGTGTGAATCTTCTTCTTGTAATCCCTTTTCAACGCATCTCTTCTCCTTTTCACAACATCATCCTCAACTGCTTGGGCTTCCCTTTTCCTCTTTTTCTTCTTTTCCCCATTCTTTTTCACCTTCTCTTGCACTTCCTTCTCTTTAAATTTAATTACTTCATATTTTGTAATGGTTCGTGCTTTAGGTTTAGTAGTGAATGGTCGATCAACTTCCACCCTTCTTCCCTTTATGTCTTCATCCTTTTTTGTGTTCAACCCTTCTCCAAATGGAATTGTATCAAGGCATGCCACCTCGGCGTCTTGGACTTCCATTCCTTTTCCTTCTTCTGCTGTTTGTTCTTCCAAAGAATCATAAATAGTAACTAAATCCAGGGTATGTGAAGAACTATCAACAAACAGATCAACATTGGCCAAGTTTTATCAAATTCGACTGGACTCGTCGAGTCCATCAAGGTGACTCGGCGAGTCTGATCGGGTTCCATCAATTCTGGAGTGTTTTCTGAGTTGGCTCCTTCCAGTAGCTTTTCTAACTCCTCCAAGTCTTTGCTAGCATCTCCACCTTCTTCAGAGTGTAGCAAAAACTTGCTTGGATCTTCTTTTAGCAAAATTTCAAGCTCTTTTTGTAATATCTCATCATCCAATTTGATAAATGAGATTTCTTCTCTCTTTTCTTCTTCTTGCTTGGCTTCTGGAATAGCTTTAAACATCACCGACTCATCGCCCACTCTCAATGTCAATGTAGACTCACATATATCAATTAGAGCACACGAGGTGTTTAAGAATGATCTTCCCAAAATAATTGGTATTTCGGGGTCTTCTTCCATATCCACCACCACGAAGTTTACTGGAAAAATAAACTTGTCCACTTTGATAAGGAGATCCTCACAAACGCCTTGTGGATGAATTATCGTTTTGTCCGCCAAATGGATCCTCATATTTACCGGCCTTGGTGTTGGTAAATTTAGCTTCTTAAAGAATGAATAGGGCATCAAATTAATGCTTGCACCTGAATCAGCTAATGCTCGGGTAAAAACTTCATTACCAAATTGGCACGGAATCACAATATTTCCCGGATCACCCTTCTTTTCAGGTAGCTCACTCATCAATATTTCCGCGACTTCAGCCAAATCTTTCCTAGCAGCGAAAAGGCCCTTAAGCAAGTTGAAGTACTTGGGTGTTTGGAGCATTGTTTCCACAAATGGCACATTAACTTGTAAAGCTTTAACATGCTCCATGAAGGTTCTGTATGCTTTTACTTTTTCTGCAGGCATGGCTTTGATTGGATATGGCAGAGGAGGATTATATGGCTTTAGAGAACTGACAGTTTTATCATTCCCGCATGGACTCGTCGAGGCCATGAGAGTGACTCGGCGAGTCTGATCGGGTTTTGCTGGGTCTGATTCTTCTACCTTTCCTGCCTTCTTTTTGGAGATTCTCAGTGCATTTGTAGATGTTTCTTCACTGCTGGTGGTTATTACACTTACATTCTCCATTCTTGGATTGGGTTCGGTGTTACTCGGAAGTTGACCCGGTCTTCCATCATTCACTTGATGCGCAAGCTGCCCCAGCTGTTTCTCAATGTTGAGAATTGATGATTGCTGATTCCTAAGCATGTTTCTGGTCTCGTGTATGGCAGCATCGTGATCACTGTGTCTTTTTTCGGACGCGGCTATGAATCTAGTGAATAACTCTTCTAAATCGGCTTTCTTTTCTACCGGTTCTTCCTTTTGGTATAGTCCCCTCTCCTTCTGCTTGTATTTCTCCTCCTTTGCCTTCTTATACTCCTCGTATGGTAGCCAATCCTTCTTAGGTTTCCGCCAATTATCATCATATCGATCACCACTTGAATAAAAGACTTGAGCTTTCTTATTTCCATTCTCATCCAAATCACAATCCTTTGTGAGATGGGGCCCTCTACAATTTTCTCATCCTACTCTAATAGCATGGATTGTTTGATCCATTTTAGTCATTCTTCGATCTAGACTATCAATCTTAGCTATCACCGCCGCCATGCTATCATTTGCTGCGTTTACTACTCCCGACTTACTTCGTTTCTCGGATTGTGGTATTCTCTAGAGTGTTTAGAAAATTCTTCAATTAATTCTTTAATTACCGGGGGTGCCTTCTTTGTGAGCGGGCCTTGAGAATCAAGCAATTGCCTTGTGGTGACATTAACTCCAACATAAAAGATAGAGACTTCTTGTTGGCTATTGAGGTCATGATGTGGGCAATTTCTAAGTAAGCTCTTGTATCTTTCCCAAGCTTCATAAAGAGATTCGCCGGGTTGTTGCTCGAAGTTGGCAATGGCTTTCTTAAGCTTGGCTATCTTGGAGTGCGGGCAGAAATGGTCTATGAATTCTTCTTTCATTCTGGCCCATGTGGTGAACGATCCGGGAGGAAGTGACTTTAACCAATCTTTTGCAGCTCCTTTAAATGTGACATGAAACATTCGAAGAAGCTGGGTCTCGCGTGGGACATTCGGGACGTTGAAGTAATCGACCACATCATTCACTTCTTCCAAGTGCTTGTAAGCGTCTTCGTGATCCTTCCCGTAAAAAAGGAATCTCCTTGAGTTGGGCGAGAATATGGACTTTTAGTTCGAAAGTGGCGGTCGCGGGAATTGCGGGTTGCACAAGTCCCGGCCCGGTGTCATCACGCATCCTTTTCTTCCACTCCCCCATGGGGACTTCATCAATGTTAGCCATTGTGATAGCTAACTCTTCTTCGGAATCGGTTTCGTGTTCGTAAGTATGCTCTTCTTCTTCCTCGGTCTCGTACTCGCTATCTTCTTGAATTGGTTCTTCAATTGTCAACGAGGCACTAGATGCTCCTGATTTGCTGCTCTTTTTCTTGCTGAAAACGGATTTTAAGTTTTTGAGTGGTGAGTTCTTTGAAGATGTGGTTTCTCCAACGGCTTTTCCTTTGCTTCTTCTTAATGCAGATTTCGGGTCTTCCAAAGGAGGTACTAGGGGTGTATCAGATCCTCGGTTCATGAAACAACTATAAACAAACAAAATAAAAGAAATGAAACGTGTAAAAGGAACAAAAACGAAATAAAAAAAATAAAGCTGAAACAGCGATGTACTCGCTGAGTCGTCACGAATGCACTCGGCGAGTTCAAAGCCAAAAAATTTCTAGTTATCCTAAAAACAGAATTTTTTATAAACTAATTTTACTTACTGAATTACTTTTGTAAATAACTTTGTGTAAGATAAATCCCACACAAAGGATCGATTAAACTAGAATTTAATATTAATTTTAGAACCGTTCCCCGGCAACGGCGCCAAAAACTTGATGTGTGTAGACTCACTTAGTTTTAAACCTACTTTTAATTATCAAATAACACACAAAAGGCAGTGAACCTATCAATTCTGGTATAGCTAAATAAGCAGGGTATCGAACACAGGGAACGGCAAATTAAACTAAAAACTAATTTAATCTAAGTTAATTAAGAAGTAGGGGTTTTCTCTAGTTTTACATGACTAGAAACTTACTAACTATTACTAATTTAAGAGTAGAAAATAACGACTTAACTAGATTCAATAATTGGAAAGGAACTTCTGTTTAGTTCAACTTGGTTAACTCTATGGTTGATTTCAAGGTAATGGTGCAATGGATTAATTCTTTCGTTGGTTACCGATTCAAGTGATTAGATTCGTGTTCACTACCCTAATCCTTAGCAAATAAACTAACTTAAACAGTGGCCAATTGTCTAATTTAATTATATTCACTAGATTAATTATTTGGGTTAAGTTAGACTTGCAATAGTTAACTAATTTATTCTTTTAATTAACTCCTTGTTTGATGGTCATCTTACAAGCTTGCACATGAATTTACTCAATTTTCTTATTAATTCTAGTTTCATATTCATTAATCCTAGACATATAGCATAGTGATCACATAGCATATGAGGTCAATAATCAATAGATGTTCATGCTAATCAATTATCTTCCTATTAACAGAAAATTAATTATTATTCACACACAAGGTTCTTTAGCAAGCTAAAATAACAAAAATTCACCAACTTGGAATTAATCCTACCAATCAATCAAACCATATTGTCAACTTTGTATCCCCAAACAGAAGTCTAAAGGTTTTAGCTCATAATTGAAGTAAGTAACAGCAAACAAACAAAGTCAAATTGCTTAATCATAATGATAAAACAAAAGAATAAATGGAATGATGAAATTTTGCCTCAATTACTCTCCGGAATTGAATTCTAGCTCCTTTTGTCATCTTCTAGGGTTTCTCTGGCTTCTCAATCGTAGCAAAGTACTTCTGAATCGTCCCAGAACTCTCTCCCTATCGATCTGTGGAGTTATCTATAAATATGCGAACCGACTCGTCGAGTCCCTCTCACATTCCCCGTATTGTGATAACCTTCTGGGATCCCGAGTGATTATCTTCTCGATTCTTCGATTGGACTCGCCGAGTAGCCGATATGACTCGCCGAGTAGATGCCATTTTTAGTGTTTTTCTTCTTGATTTCATTCTCGATCTTCTAACTATTTCTCCCACTTCCTTTCGCTTCCGAGCTTCATTTTTGGACTGAAAAACATAATTTAACACTTTTAAGTACCTTTTGTCCATAATATGCACTAATTTAGCTAATAAATGAGTAAAAATGTATACTTAATATGAACTAATTATGCACATATCAATATCCCTCCTTAGTATGCTCAAGTATCGGCCCATACGTACCTGCTCAGTAGACACGTGCTCAGGGCAAAACAACGCCCTCTCATGAAACATCCTTGTAATCAATGTCACAGACTCAGTTGCCTGTTTGAGGGACAAGAACTCCTGGGCTAGACGTTCCCTCTCCACATGGGGAACATACTCATCTTAAAACATTGTGGTTAACCTCTCCCAGGTCACCACGGTAAACTTTGCAGTAGTGAAGTCCGCCGTCACAAACTTCCACCAGTCCTTCGCCCCCAAGCGAAGCTGGTTCAGTGCAAAACAAACCCTCAGATGCTCCAGACACGAGCAGGTGTAGAAGCATCCCTCGATATCATAAATCCATCTCATCGCAGCAATCGGATCCTGCGTCCCATCAAACTCCGGTGGCTTCGTGTTACTGAACTCCCGGTACAGCAACGAGTCACCCCCTGAGGTCTAGCAGCAGCCATAGCCGCAGTAGCTGCAGCAGCCGCAACCTCAGTAACCGCTGCGTATCTCTCATCAAACGTCTCAATCTAGGTGGTCTTGATAGACCCAAACATCTCTGGTATCTGTGCGCGGATAGCCGCAACCACCTTATCGTAGATCATCTGACGAAGCTCCTCGTCACTCACGTCGCTCGTCTCTGGTCTGTGGCGTGTCCCCACCATAATGTCTCTGAAATACAACATAAAAAAATATCAGAGACTCGCTCGAGTGTACTCGCACTCGATAACTTGACCCTACTTGTTCCCTAGTACCCTAAGGATTCTTACTTGGATTGCGCATTAATCCGGTGTCTTCAGTAGTACGGGCCCTATACTAGCGTCCACACCGCATCAATATTCACCCCAAGTTCTCCTCCTAGGATCCCATATCACAAGTACTCTAATCTCGCTATGCATAGGCTACTCTCCAACAGACCTCTCATAAGCTCCTCATTGCTACCTACTCACTCTCAAGCATCTCATAGTAGCAGTAATCTCCTAGGCTAAGGCATCACAAATCAGGCCACTCTAGTCCTAATATGAATACCTATCCTACTCTAGCATGCATAACATATCATATCATATCTCATAACACCTAATGTAAGGGTATTTTGGGAAATCACCGTTCGGGCACTGGCTGATCGTACACACTGTTCTGTTCTGCTCGTTTCAAAACCTTTTACTCTTTTAGAAAGATTGTTTTTATTGTGAAAAATTTCTCAAATCCTCAGTTTGAGTTTAGATACTCCCGAAGGTGCATCCGAATCCCTCAAACCAAGGCTCTGATACCAACTTGTAACAACGTAAATTTTCAAAACAATTTTTCCATTTCAAAATATCATAAAATTCATATGTAAGATCAAAATCCATATATCAACATCATCTCGATAAACAAATCCCAAGATCTCAATGTAAATAAAACTCCATCTGTGTGTATACGGTCATGCAGGCGCCTTCCCGCGATCCTCACTGGTACCTGAAACACATAACACACAACACGGTAAGCATAAATGCTTAGTGAGTTCCCCAAATTACCAAATACAACACATACCCCACTCGAGGCTACAGTACGACCCTCCGGTCGATGTGTCTCAGCGGGACCCTCCAGTCTCGTAGCTCGTTGGACCCTCTGGTCCGGTCATCGCTCGTTGGACCCTTCGGTCCAGTGTGTATCGTTGGACCCTTCGGTCCGGTCTATATCGTTGGACCCTCCAGTCCGGTCTATACAACACATAGCATACATATATCACAATGCACATAATCTCATACATACACATAGCACACAAGACCCTCCGGTCTACACATAGATACCACTCTAGCCTCTAGGTAATGTATAGTGAGAAGACTCACCTCGGGTAACTCGGATAATCTCGCACACGAATATACTGATCTATCCCCCGCCTAATCACATACACAATATCCTAAAATAAATAATGGCTATCAAAGGCTAGATTAAATCCCTTTCTACAATCCCACAGAAAGGTAAAATACCATTTACCCCTCCTTGACCCAAAAGTCCAAATGTTGACTAAAACCCTAAAAGTCAACGAAAGTCAACAGGGGGCAGTACGCAGCGCGTACCAGCTCTTGTACGCGGGGCGTACTCCGGCGATCCAGAATCGGGGTCTCAGACCCTTACACTGCGCGTATTGAGATTTACACCCAACATAAGTCTCAGTTTCATGCATTTATGGATTTTTGGTCTTAAACGGTTAAGACATATACTCAAACTCCAGATCTGACTTTTCTAAGGTCACTTAATCAATAAAGTTGAAACCTTTAAGCCTTTGCATGGCTGTAAAGGTCACTAATCACTCTAAACACCTTTCCTCTTTCCTCATTAAGCCAATATCTCATGCATGACTTAATATTCATGTCCAAGATTGGATTTTTATGAACCTACAACTCATATTACTCTGAAAAATGGTAGATCTAAGCTTATGGAGACCATTTGCTCATAAAGTCTCCACCTTGGGACCAAAAACCCTAAAAATTGGTCCATAAAGCACAAATCAAAAATGACAAGGAAAGCTTTGAGCTTTTTACCTCTAAATAAAGCTCCAACCTCTGTAGAACTCGGATCTACTCTTATCCACCAACTTCTAGCTCCTATAATGGCCTCCTCTTCTCCTTCATCACCTTGAAATGGCACTATCAAGCTTAAGAACACACACACAAGCTTATAACGGGTTTTTTCTCTCTTAGGGTTTCACTCACTGAAGTATGGTGGCTGGGGTAAAGGCCTTATCATTCCTTTTATAGTGCACAAGCCACAATTAGGGTTTGCATCTGGGCCCGCTACGCCCAACGTAACCTTTGGTACGCCCAGCATACCCAGGCGAGTCTGTGTCCAATGCAAGCGCATGAGTACGTGCAGCGTACTCTTCAGTACGCCCAGCGTACTCAATGGCCATATTTTTCCTTTAGGGCTAAACTTGACAACTTGGAAAGGAAGAAGGGATAAATAGATATACCTGAATTTCGGGATGTTATAGTTTGTAAAAAAAACAACTTTTTTAACTAATTACAACAAATAGTATAATTCTTCGATATGAAATTGTAAAATCATTGTAAAAAACCAATTTAATAAAAGAAAACATAAAAATTGTTGCCAGAAGTTCTAAAAAATCTTAAAAGAAGTTGTAGAAAAAATAGAGTACGTTGTATGAATCGTCCCTCGTGCAGGTGACAAAATGCATGTTCAGTCTTTATTTTCAAAAATTAACTCAAACATTCCCTAGTTTGGTTAAAAGTTGGACATTTCATCCCTCCGGACATAAAAAGACAATTTTTCCCTTATTTATTTCTTTTTTGATTTATTTTCTATTTATTTGTTATTTATTTGTTATTTATCGATTTGTTTATTATAAAAAAATAATTATTTCTTATATTTAATAAAAGAAATATGTTGTAAACCCTAACTCCCTAAGCACTTCATCTCCATCCCCCTATTTCTTCGAACTCCACCCAGACCAAAATTAATCGATGGCCCCCTTATGCTTATCTGACGATCCTATCTCCATCATCATAGGTCTTCAAAAGTGCAACAATTTCAACTTTTAACTTCAAGAGAGTTTTCAACTTGAACTACATGAACTTCAAAAACTGTTTAGATTTGTAAATCTCAACAAGTTCTTGAAGGATCCGAGAGAAGAATGAAAGATATAAGATGTGCTCTCCGTATCTTTCTGGTGATGGATTCTCCCATTACAAAAGAAGACCGAAAGGAGGTGACTTTTCTCCAATGCATCACCTTCGCTCGACGCAGGTTCTATCAGGTGGAAAAAATTGACACGACGCGAAACCGACACGAAATAAACAGGTTTGGGTAAGATATTTCAACTCGTTTAAATAAACGGGTTGACACAACACGACACGAAAATTAAATGGGTAAGGTTAGGGTTGAGAATTTCAACTCGAATATGACTCGAAAATGACCCGTTTATTTATATGCAAGTTTTTTGAATTATTTAAATAAACTAGAAAGATACAAAACAAAACCATTAGTAAAGGAAAACTTACGAATTGAATTGTTTTGTAATGTTGAAATGACTTAGCCGTTGAGATCAAGACTTCATTTCAGTTTTTCCATTCTCTCCCAAATTACCCAATCTCTTTCACCACTCTCATATCCTCATAACCTTGTCATTCGCCTCCCTAACTCCCACTCTTTTAATTTTTTCATCTGAACTTGCTATGACTTCATCTATTCTGTCTCCAAACTATTAGTTTTTCCTTTCCGCCTACCCAACTCCTAGTCTTTCAACATGCTCAATCTTTTAACCTCACATGACACGGCATATTTCAAGGTATAGCCCTAACCCGAAACCCGACATGAACTCGACACAAAAATAAACGGGTTGACACGACACAACACGTTAATTAAATGGGTCGGGTTAGGGTCATGCACTTTCAACCCGTTTAGTGTTTCGACACGACACAAACCCGACACGACACGATACGATTGCCACCTCTAGGTTCTGATGCATCACCACCATTGGATTGCAGATTCCAAACTCGTCTCACAACCTCCGATTACTGGTGGTGGTGATGCACAATCTGAAAGCCCCAAATTGAAATCCATCATGAAAACCCTAAAATGTTAGATCTGAAACCACACATCTCCTGTTGATCTACTTTCGTAATTACATATCCACTCTTTCTCAAAACCCTAGCACACAACACAAATGGTGATGGTGACCTCTCGTTTGCTCTCTCTCTCTCTCTCTCTCTCTCTCTCGTATCACCAGAAACATACACTATGTGTGTGTGTTTTGTGTTTCTTTGCTCTATTTAGGAAGAAGATTGAGGAAACAAATGGTAATGAATGTTAAATGGTTTCATGAGAAAATCAGGTAAGAGAGAGAAACATATAATAATGATGTTTTATCCAACGGTGTTCCACATCTTAGACGGAGGTGGTTCTCGTTGGACGTGAACAAATTAAAGGAAATGTGGTGGTGTCCAGTGGCGGTAGTCAAGAGGGTTTCTAGTTGTCACTCCCCCAAACCGGAACGATAGAAATGTTCGGGGGCGAAAGACATCATATGTAGTATCACAGCATATGCATCATAGTAATCAAAGTAACAAACAACCATTGCATTAATATTAAAGTGTTTACAAAGTATCTGATTCACAAAAGATTGACTCCAAAAGTAAATAACAAAACAAGACATGAAGTTATATACAAGTTATTTTGAAAGAGTAGATTAGCTTTTAAGTTGGTGAGTTCATAAGTATTTTAGTTATGAAAAGTAACTGTAAGTTCTTTAGAAAAGTTCGCATGTTCCTCCAGAAAATCCTATATTTTATGATGTGATGAATGATAAGTAAAAATGACTCTACAATTCCTTCTATGAGTACTACATAGATACAAGTTATATACAATCCAGAGTAAACAAACAACTGATTGTGTGAATCTACCCCAATCCCACAACCAAACAAGGAACAGGAAATGAGGCGGAAGTCACACATCCCATTGTTTGTTAGATCTTCATTTTATATAACCTTGGCGTATTCATTTGGTACTTATGGAGTTAACTGTAATAGTTCTTTATATTTGATGAAAACAATCCATAAGAAAGTCATATACTTCCTTTAGTAAAATGGTAACCACAATAGTTCCTTCTATAATCACTTAGTTTATACTAGTTATATATAATCTAATATCGAATAGACAGTTAAATGTGTGAATCTTCCCTAAGTCCGCAACCAAACAAGGAACAGGAAGTAAGGTGGAAAGCACACATTCCACTGCCTATCAGATGTTAATTATATATAACCCTAATGTATAAGCTAAGGTATTATAGAATTAGCCATTTAAGTCCCTTTAAGTTATACTGGTTTAATAATGCGTATCAAACCTTTTGCAGATAAGTTTCTAGTTTCACCTACTTAATGTTTTATCCGAAAAGTATGTTTTTGTACTTGAAAGCGGTATACTGAATTTGCATGCTATGACCTGACCCATACCTGTTACTCCCTATGATTACTTGGTGTATATAGGATATATATATATATATATATATATATATATATATATATATATATATATATATATATATATATATATATATATATATATATATATATATATATATATATAGCTAAGATCGAATAGATAGTAGAATGTGTGATTCTGCTCTAAGCCCACAACCAAAAAAGGAACAGGAAATGACGGGGAAAGCACACATCCTACTGCCTGTCGAATCCAATTAATATATATCCTTAATGTATCTACCGAGGAATCATAAAGTTAGCATTATAGGTCCCTTCTAACTGAATGTACCAAGACCCGACTGTTTTGTTTGTTTGTTCTCTTATAAGAATGTATGTTTTCCCAAGTTTATGACTATTTTTACTAGAAAATAGTTTGCATTACTGAAAGACCCTAACTTTCGTATTTATGAAAGACCCAAACTTTCATACTCGACAATATAGATACTCCAAAACATGCTACTTGCATATTCATAAAAACAATATTTTACATTGATAAAGAGGTTACAAACTACTCGATACAAACCGACTATTTTAAAGTGTTATATATTACATAAGTTCCCAGGATTCTATAGTTTTATACACATGGGAGTGCAAAATACAATAGTTTCAAACTATTCATAAGTTTCTATCGATTCAATAGTTTCAAACTATTCAAAAATCTTCTACCTGTATATAACTATACTGGATGCTTATCTCCTGCAATTTGTTAAACATTGAGAGGGTAAGCGGTGACGCTTAGTGAGTTCAATAATAGTGTCACACCCCAAAACCGGAACGGCGGAAACGTTCTGGGGTGGATGACGTCATGTCAAGTATCACAACATATGCAGTATAGTAATCAAAGTACAACAATCATTGCATTAATAGTAATAGTTTTACATGGTTTACATTTCATAGAGACATCGAAGTAATACAAGTAATAATAAAGGTGCAGCTTGGTACAAAACTGTCTTCACCAAAAGCACCTGAGATGTACCTGTCTATTGCTGACCTAAGAATACAAGTTATTTTGAAAGCGAGTATCAACATTTTTATAAATGCTGGTGAGTTCATAAGTATTTAGTGTCATTTGTGTAAGTTCAAAATAACTTTATAAAAGTAGTAGTTTAGAGTCTATAGTGGTTTAAAGTCCTTTCCATAAAATCCTATATTTTCTAATTAAAAGCAGTCTTCTACCAGGACTTGACAGAGTTATGTTGTAAAAGAAATTTTCCCTTAAACATGATCATTACCAAAATACGGTATTTGATTTTAAAGAAAGTAGGAGAATATTGGGGAAAATAACATATGCCTCAGCAGGGAATATTGTTGACTAAGGCAAAAGAAATCATAGACTCCAGGAGAGTATCGAATGAACGACACGCCTGGCTCAATCAAACAAAAGGAGATACAGACTCCAGACGGTATCGAATGAATGATACGTCTAGCAAAGTCTAAAACAGAGAGACACAGACCCCAGACAGTATCAATTGAATGATACGTCTAGCAAGGTCTTAAAACAAAGAGACATAGACCCCAGACAATATCAATTGAATGATACGTCTAGCAAGGTCTAAAACAAAGAGACACAGACCCCAGACAATATCAATTGAATGATACGTCTAGCAAGGTCTAAAAACAGTGAATATAGACCCTATACAGTATCAGGTGAATGATACGTCTAGAAAGGTCTAAAAACAGTGAATACAGTGTTAATTCCCGTCACCTTAAGGCCATGAATTATAAGGTAACCCCGAGATACTTGTAACCATACTGATAGACACTAGAGAACTCGTCGCCCTACAAACGTCAAAAAAATTGTGACATCTGTCACCCCTTGGATTGGTAGGTCGTGGACTGTAGCTAGCAGTCAGGGTGTGGGGGTGTCAATCCCGTATAGATCTATACACATAATGCCCGCTCTCCCTACAAGAGACTCTGGTTACCAACTAGACAACAGAGAAGGCCGTGTCTTGAAGATGCATCTCGTATAGTTAGTTCTGATGTAAAATACTGGACTAATGATAGAGACTCACAACTAAACTGACCGACATAAACCTATATGTCTATGCCTGTATACATAATATATAATTAATGATCAAACGACCCTCGGACGGATATCCGATCCCACCAGACCACATCTCAACGAAGAAAAGGAAATAGGGCGAACTAGCCTTCCTAAGTCCTTTAAACATTATTTATATAACTATACAAGCACATGCATACATTTAACTAAGTAGAAGCATTTAACGAAGTTGAAGTGTTTATCGAAGTAGAAGTGTTTCACAAAGTAGAAGCGTTAAATAAGTAGAAGCGTATCACTAAGTAGAAGCGTATCAGGAAGTAAAAGCGTTAACAAGTAGGAGCGTATCACTAAGTAGAAGCGTATCAGGAAGTAAAAGCGTTAACAAGTAGGAGCGTATCACCAAGTAGAAGCGTATCAAGAAGTATAAGCGTTTCACGAAGTAAAAGTGTTTCACGAAGTAAAAGCAGTAACAAAGTAATGGCATTTAACTAAGTGGGAGCATTAACTAAGTAGAAGTATAACGAAGCAGTAGTATCTAACAAAGTAGGAGTATAAAAACAGGGAAGAAAACTTTGTTGAAAACGTTGGAAAACCTTTATATGTAAGAAAATCCTGACTTGGTATTCTTTTGTAAAATAAGTTTGAAGACCTTTAGAAATCCTTTAAAAACCTTTCATAAACACATTTTAGTTATGACTTCGATAAAACAATATAAGTAAAGATTTGAACAAATAAAGACGTTTTAGTAAACCATTTTTTTTTCAGTGTCATACTTGGTAAAACGATTGACAGTGTAATAAATCCTTGTGCATGCGGGTTATCAATCACATGTGATTGATATGATAACTGACATGTTTAACTTGTATTCCCCTTCCCCCCATAAAAACATGCACAAACATTTAAAAGGTTAATTCAGGGGTATGAACTCACCTGTTGTAACTGGATCGGGTGAAGGTGCCGGTGTAGGATGCTAAGTGTCAAGTGAGGACTTGACCACACACGCGAATCCTATTTAACATGTAATGATACATTTAAGTATCTAATTAGTCATTTAATAACTAATTAAGCAAGTAAGGATGTCTTACGACATAAAAACACTTTGCTACAAGTGCTAGAAGTGTCCCGGGTAACATCTAAGGGTGTGTATGGCCTAGATAGGGAGTTTACTCTTCAAGAGTAAACCCTTTATAGAGTTTACGGCCCTAAGACCTTGTCCCCATGAGTTTACGGCCGTAAACTCATGGATGGTGTGTTCTTTGATGCATTAAGGTCTTATAACACTTGTGGTATTAGGCTAGGTTCAATTCTAGGGCTTATGAAGGGTTTAAGGCTTCAAAATGGACCATTAAAGGAGTTTACGGCCTATGAATACTCCTTGAGGAGTTTACGACCATAAAAACATGAGTTTATGGTAGTAAACTCATGTTGGTCCATTTCTTTGGTTGTTTGGTGGTTCTAACTCATGCATGTAAGGTTCTAGTCACTTTTAGGAGCATAGAAAGGTGTTTATGCAACTTAAACACCTTGGAAATGTGTTTACGGTCTAAGGAGATGCTCTTGGGGAGTTTACTACCTTAAACACATGAGTTTACGGTAGTAAAATCATTTTGTCCATGAACCGTATGTTTTGGTGCATCAAACGAAGGATTACAAGGCTCTAAGCACTTGTGGAAGCTTTTGGAGGTGTTTGAGGGGTATTTTATCACCTTAAAAGGTTTTTATGGTCTATGAACATGGTTTTACGGTCTAAGAACATCCTTAGACCGTAAACTCATGTTTACTCCCCATTTGGTCTGATTTTGGTGTTCTAAGTCCTTTCGGGTAAGCCTCTAAGCCATTGCTAAGCATGAGAAGTGGTTTGGAAGGGTTTTTGAGCATTAAAACCCACATTCAAGGGGTTTACGGTTTTGGGATGCTCCCAAGACCGTAAACTCATGTTCTTGGGGTTTTTTAATGTTTAAACCACGAATTTGAAGGATAGATGAGATGAATATCAAGCTAGGGAGGTTAACTTACCGATTTGAAGCTCGAAGAGGCGATTTTTGACCAAAACCCATTTGTAGAGAAAGAAAGTAGAGAGAGAGTCTAAGGTGGGAAAAGGTTTCTAAGGAGTGTCCACCACCCTTATATAGGGCTTGGGTGTAGTACCCGGTATACGACTACCCGATACTTATGTTTAACGGGGTTTAAATTTTTACCCGATTAAATGGTCGTAAATAAAAATAAACTTTTTCGAAATAAATGGAAAGATTATTTACGTGTTTTTATTTTCGCTTGACGAATATTAATTAAAATTTTCCAACGGGTTTAAATCTGGTCAAAAATATTTTCGGGATAAATTCGGCTAATTTTTGACGTAACTAATTTCGACGTTAAAACTAACGGAAATTTTTGGGTTGTCACATCATCCCCCCGTTAGAGGGATTTTTGTCCCGAAATTCAGGTTTAGGGAAGGAAGTATGTATGAATGGCCGAGTAAAGGTATGAGGATACTCCCTATTCGGTTGGTCCTCGCACTCCCAAGTGAACTCTGGCCTTTGCTTGGCGTTCTAACAAACTTCACTTACAGGATGCGGACTCCGTCTCGTGCAGTTAGCAATTCCTACAGGTTCGTCTACGAAGTTAGGGTTCCCAATGGTTCCTATCAAGATGAGTGAGATACAAAGAGTGACGTCGGGTAAACACTTATCAAGTCTAAGAAGTGAATTGATCTGGGGTGAAACTCGTGGAATATCCGAAAGCAGTAGTGGTCTAACGAGGGTTGGACCAATCTCCGTAAAGAATCCCGGATGGTCCTAAGCTCTCGGAAGGGTAGAGATTTTCAGTACTTAGAACATAGTGTACTTCTATGGCGAGATCATCACTGGCGTGATCGTCATTCCAAAGTTCCAACCATTCTCTCATACTGGAGGTGTAGTCCTTCGGGTTGTTTCTTAGAAAGCTCGGGTTATCCTTGGATTCATGTTCCCTGTTGATTGGCTCTCCGAGGTTTTCTGGATCATCGGATGGATTGCATGCCTACGGGTATCTATTTGCTGCAGAGTGTCTATCTCAATCTTTTGCAAAATGAACCTGCACTTCTGATTCTTGAGATATTTCTAACGGAAACCCTCAGGGTCGGGGAGATAGGGTTTCACCAGACGAGTGTTGGACTATCTCGGGAGGTGGTTCAACTATTTCTATGCGAGATAGTATTCGTGGAACACCTAATAGTCCAATGAGTCTCTAAGACACGTCCTATTCTCCAATGCGTTGGTTTATTTCAGTGTGGAAAGCGCGTGTTCTTGCATAACCCATCGACTAACACCTAGACTGGTGTCAAGTCTATAATCTCTTCGGGATCTGGGTTATAAGGCTTAATGCAACCTACTCTTGCACTTTAGTCAAGTATTCTAGGCTGCGGAGGTTATCCTGTGGTTCTTGGCATTCTAGTGTTCACTTCGGATAATGTGGTCCATCGTCTACAGGGCGACGGTGGTTTCCTCCATGTGAGAGGGCGGAGGGTCCTAGGCACTACTCGTCGCTAACGGGGTGGACGAAGTTCCTAAGTAGTGCGAACATCTTCTGCAACTACTCTTCCGAAGGTTCTGAGTTTTCTTGGTCTAGGTAATATCTAGTGAGTATAGGGTTCCATTACTCGGAACTGTAATCTCCTCATCCACTCTTCTTAGAGTTTAACTTATCGCAATTTCTAGATTTCTGGAATATCCGCTGAGATGCTTAATTTGGGGGATTAAGTGTGAGTGGATGGTCGTAGTCAATGTCCTTGATTCTTACGACTCAGATTTCTTTACCAACCGAGGGTGTTAGCTACTATGTTGGCTTAACCGGGATGACAACAATTTCGGATTCGTGGTCATTATAGTAGCTCAACCCGCCGTGGCTTTCTTGACTCCAGCTCCTATTCTAAGGAATAGGATGAAGGGTTTTACTATGAGGTTCGTGGTAGAGCTCATACTCGGCTTAACCACTAATACTTGGTGTATGCAAGTCGTATATAATTGAGATCGGCAGGATGTTCAGTTGTGCGACTCCACCCCAGACCCACAACCCAACGAGGAACAGGGAGTAGGGAGGAAGCACACATCTTAAATCTTTTTGATCACAATTATATACCACCTTTATGCATATACTCAGTTATAGTGGTTAGTCCCATGAGTTCTATTCTCTGGGTTCACGAACCTGATTTGCAAGGTGCAAGGGGTCTTTCTGGGGGTTCTATGGAGTATGCTTCGGGTGGTTATCGTCTTCTGGAATGCCTGCAGTGCCTTTCGCTTCAGTTTCTATCTGTCTAAGAGGGGTTGGTTAACAGCACGCGGTACCTTCTCCTGGGTACTACGGACGGTTTGAAATACGAGTGACGACTGATGGATCGCATTAGGTTTCATTATTCTTATTTTGTTTAAGTTCAGAAGAACCTTTATTTGCCGAAATGGCTATGGAGAAAGTTCTTTTTACACAACACTAAGGATTTACACATGGTTGCACGAAGTCGAACCATGATTAATAGAGGCATCGAAGTTGGCATACTTCGACCTGATATAGAATGAGGGTCGATAGAGTCATGTGCCGAACGGGCACACCAGTTCTAGGCGTCTCGGGTTTCGTCCCGTGTATCACTGTCGCGGATACTTGGACCTATAGAGTCGATGCAGAACTATAGAGGGTCCTGAATGTTTCTGAATAGAGTACCTTTTCATGAGTGGATTCTCACGAGGCATTTATATAATCGCCAAACATATACTAGTCATGTCTAATTAAGGTGGGGATGACTGTTAACTGAGCGACCCCGCCCTAAATCCACAACCAAACAAGGAACATAAAATGAGGTGGCATTTGCTCACTCTAGGTCTATCCATCTCAATTATACATGGTCGTAACGTATATGTCTAGCCATTATAGTTTTACCTGATGAAATTTTAAATTTCATAACAGTGCTGCGACTTTCGCCTTAACGGGGAAGTAATTACATTTAGAATTAGTCCTTTAATGTTTTCGGTTAGTTATCTGAGATTAAGAGACGTACCAAAATCTACCTGGTTCCTTGATGCTTCTCCCTAAGCAGTAGAGTCAGACTCCTCCTGTGTCCTTGTCGTTTCCTTCAGTTGGGCAGTCCCTTTTGAAGTGTCCAATCTCACCACATAGACGGCAAACTGGATTGGCCGTCACATTGGTGGTTGATGTAATGAACTCAACCGGGGTTCTGCAGATGCGAGAAGTATGCCCCTTCATGTTGCACCTAGCACAAAAGAGTTCCCGGCCATGATGGTGGTAGCTACACTTGCTGCAGTGGGGAAGGCTTCCTAGGTATGGCCGTCTGGAAGTCGGGATGGAAAGGCTGGCAGGGGTATTGACTGTCTCAGCTCGTTGCCCTTCGGAAGGTCCTTGAGCCGAAGTACTTCCCTCCTCGATCTTAAGTTTTCTCTTAAGTGGATTTGGTTGAAGTTCTTGGGTGGCTGGGTACACAAAGGTTGGTTGTTGTTGTCCACTACTAGGATCGGGATTCCCGATAGGGCTCTTGATAACATTGGCGTTGTGAGCATTCAGTTGAGCCATGACAGTTGCAACGGCTGCCGAGACTGCAACCTGTAACGTAGCTTCATCGAGTAGGAGAGTCGGTTTCTTGCTAGCAGATGGGTTACGCTTCTTCGGAGGCATGGTTTTTCCTACACGGAAAGGAACACAAGCTGATGAGAGACGATGGTTAACCCTGTACGTAACTGTCCTTACTGTATTAGGCATAAATTTTTCCCGTGCTTCAGATATTGGTTGTCTGAGTGTCGACCTACATCCCTATGATGTAGTCCTGGTATTCAAGGTAAGAGTATGAGTGTCGGAAAAAGCCATAAGATGGGAGTCTTTCCTACTAAGTTACCTTTATACTGGGAAAGGTTTCACTCTCCGGCTTGGAAAGATCTGAGAACAGTTCGGAACGAAAACCGCGGGAATAAAGGCTCATGAAGACTTATGGCTAAACATCCTCAATAGAGGTGTGGGGATCCGCTCTAATCGTATTACTTGCAACGGGAAAAAGGCGATTTACCTAACACGTAGCGTGAGTAGTGAAATCACTAACTCACTATATTGTATTATTTTATGGGTGTATTAGCGTGACGAAGACGAGGGAAAGACACTTCTCGGGTTCCATGTACTGGCTCCCTCTGTCTACCTTGTATCTTTGACCGGGACCGGCGTTGGTTTCCTTCGGGTAGTTACCTAGGGTTTTCTTCTCCTATAGTCATATTGAATTTCTACTTCGCCTTACTTCCGAATCTGACTCTGGGTGTCATCACTTCATGATGGATGATTGGAAATCTCGGAAGTTTAGGCGAATTTCCCACCATGTCCCTAAAAAGATATAGGCACTTAGTGGTTTCAATAGTCTCGACCTAGTTCATTTACTTCCGAACTAGAAATCTTCTCAATGAACTTCTCCTGGATCTGCATCAACTCTTCTGGCGAGCACTGAAGTGGATAGGGTTTTCTACAGGGTTCGTGCGAGAATGGAAATGTCTAAAGAATCCTAAGAGATTATTAACATTTCACTGAGTGATCCATATCGAGTCCTGCTACGATTACATAGGGTATACAAATCATATATAACTTAGATCTGATAGGCCTTCGAATATGTGATACTACTCTATATTGACATCCCAACGAGGAAAAGGAAGTTGAGCGAAACCACACATTCTTAGCCTATGGGATCCTTATTATATATAACCTTGGGAGTATACCCTCTCTAATTGTAGGTATATCAATAAGGATCTTTTTAGTTCTTCACATAAGGTTGTCTATGGATCCTAAAATACCCCTATGGTATTTTAAATTCTTGTTTGATTCTTAACTTCTGAATACGATTCTGGGATTAATGTGAGTCTTTTAGTATTCCAAAATACTCCTATAGTATTTTAAACTTTATGTTTGGCTCTAGCATTCCTAGTTGGTAAGTTTCATACCTGTTACAACACCACTATCACTCCTAATCACACGTTCATCGCATCTCGAATAAATGTAGTTGATCAGGTTACATTTATTCCAGCTTACGATTACATAACTGCCCAGGTTTGACGAAAATGCTCAACATCCGAAGACTTTTATTCTTGTTCTTCTTGTGATACTTGTGTTCGAGTGTTTTAGATTTTGGATGTTCTTATACTTTGGTAAAATATGGTTATATTTTAAAGTATAATTTTTGGTCAGAGTGTTTTATCCCTAAGTATTTATAGGTTGTATATCTTTTATGAATTGATATACTTAGCTCATTATAAACAATGCTCTTATACCAATCTGTCACACCCCAAAACCGGAATGGCGGAAACGTTCTGGGGTGGATGACGTCATGTCAAGTATCACAACATATGCAATATAGTAATCAAAGTACAATAATCATTGCATTAATAGTAATAGTTTTACATGGTTTACATTTCATAGAGACATCGAAGTAATACAAGTAATAATAAAGGTGCAGCTTGGTACAAAACTGTCTTCACCAAAAGCGCCTGAGATGTACCTGTCTATTGCTGACCTGAGAATACAAGTTATTTTGAAAGCGAGTATCAACATTTTTATAAATGTTGGTGAGTTCATAAGTATTTAGTGTCATTTGTGTAAGTTCAAAATAACTTTATAAAAGTAGTAGTTTAGAGTCTACAGTGGATTAGAGTCCTTTCCAAAAAAATCCTATATTTTCTAATTAAAAGCAGTCTTCTACCAAGACTTGACAGAGTTATGTTGTAAAAGAAATTTTCCCTTAAACACAATCATTACCAAAATACGGTATTTGATTTTAAAGAAAGTAGGAGAATATTGGGGAAAATAACATATGCCTCAGCAGGGAATACTGTTGACTAAGGCAAAAGAAATCATAGACTCCAGGAGAGTATCGAATGAACGACACGCCTGGCTCAGTCTAACAAAAGGAGATACAGACTCCAGATGGTATCGAATGAATGATACGTCTAGCAAAGTCTAAAACAGAGAGACACAAACCCCAGACAGTATCAATTGAATGATACGTCTAGCAAGGTCTTAAAACAAAGAGACACAGACCCCAGACAGTATCAATTGAATGATACGTCTAGCAAGGTCTAAAACAAAGAGACAAAGACCCCAAACAGTATCAATTGAATGATACGTCTAGCAAGGTCTAAAGAAAGTGAATACAGACCCCATATAGTATCAGATGAATGATACGTCTAGAAAGGTCTAAAAACAGTGAATACAGTGTTAATTCCCGTCACCTTAAGGCCATGAATTATAAGGTAACCCCAAGATACTTGTAACCATACTGATAGACACTAGAGAATTCGACGCCCTACAAACGTCAAAAAAATTGTGACATCTGTCACCCCTTGGCTTGGTAGGTCGTGGACTGTAGCTAGCAGTTAGGGTGTGGGGGTGTCAATCTCGTATAGATCTATACACATAATGCCCGCTCTCCCTACAAGAGACTCTGGTTACCAACTAGACAACGGAGAAGGCCGTGTCTTGAAGATGCATCTCGTATAGTTAGTTCTGATGTAAAATATTGGACTAATGATAGAGACTCACAACTAAACTGACCGACGTAAACCTATATGTCTATGCCTGTATACATAATATATAATTAATGATCAAACGACCCTCGGACAGATATCCGATCCCACCAGACCACATCTCAAAGAAGAAAAGGAAATAGGGCGAACTAGCCTTCCTAAGTCCTTTAAACATTATTTATATAACTATACAAGCATAGGCATACATTTAACTAAGTAGAAGCATTTAACGAAGTTGAAGTGTTTATCGAAGTAGAAGTGTTTCACGAAGTAGAAGCGTTAAATAAGTAGAAGCGTATCAGGAAGTAAAAGCGTTAACAAGTAGGAGCGTATCACTAAGTAGAATCGTATCAAGAAGTAAAAGCGTTAACAAGTAGGAGCGTATCACTAAGTAGAAGCGTATCAAGAAGTATAAGCATTTCACGAAGTAAAAGTGTTTCACGAAGTAAAAGTGGTAACAAAGTAATGGCATTTAACTAAGTAGGAGCATTAACTATGTAGAAGTATAACGAAGCAGTAGTATCTAACAAAGTAGGAGTATAAAAACAGGGAAGAAAACTTTGTTGAAAACGTTGGAAAACCTTTATATGTAAGAAAATCCTGACTTGGTATTCTTTTGTAAAATAAGTTTGAAGACCTTTAGAAATCCTTTAAAAACTTTTCATAAACACATTTTGGTTATGACTTCGATAAAACAATATAAGTAAAGATTTGAAAAAATAAAGACGTTTTTGAAAACCATTTTTTTCAGTGTCATACTTGGTAAAACGATTGACAGTGTAATAAATACTTGTGCATGCGGGTTATCAATCACATGTGATTGATATGATAACTGGCATGTTTAACTTGTATTCCCCTTCCCCCCATAAAAACATGCACAAACATTTAAAAGGTTAATTCAGGGGTATGAACTCACCTGTTGTAACTGGATCGGGTGAAGGTGCCGGTGTAGGATGCTAAGTGTCAAGTGAGGACTTGACCACACACGCGAATCCTATTTAACATGTAATGATACATTTAAGTATCTAATTAGTCATTTAATAACTAATTAAGCAAGTAAGGATGTCTTACGACATAAAAACACTTTGCTACAAGTGCTAGAAGTGTCCCGGGTAACATCTAAGGGTGTGTATGGCCTAGATAGGGAGTTTACTCTTCAAGAGTAAACCCTTTATAGAGTTTACGGCCCTAAGACCTTGTCCCCATGAGTTTACGGCCGTAAACTCATGGATGGTGTGTTCTTTGATGCATTAAGGTCTTATAACACTTGTGGTATTAGGCTAGGTTCAATTCTAGGGCTTATGAAGGGTTTAAGGCTTCAAAATGGACCATTAAAGGAGTTTACGGCCTATGAATACTCCTTGAGGAGTTTACGACCATAAAAACATGAGTTTATGGTAGTAAACTCATGTTGGTCCATTTCTTTGGTTGTTTGGTGGTTCTAACTCATGCATGTAAGGTTCTAGTCACTTTTAGGAGCATAGAAAGGTGTTTATGCAACTTAAACACCTTGGAAATGTGTTTACGGTCTAAGGAGATGCTCTTGGGGAGTTTACTACCTTAAACACATGAGTTTACGGTAGTAAAATCATTTTGTCCATGAACCGTATGTTTTGGTGCATCAAACGAAGGATTACAAGGCTCTAAGCACTTATGGAAGCTTTTGGAGGTGTTTGAGGGGTATTTTATCACCTTAAAAGGTTTTTATGGTCTATGAACATGGTTTTACGGTCTAAGAACATCCTTAGACCGTAAACTCATGTTTACTCCCCATTTGGTCTGATTTTGGTGTTCTAAGTCCTTTCGGGTAAGCCTCTAAGCCATTGCTAAGCATGAGAAGTGGTTTGGAAGGGTTTTTGAGCATTAAAACCCACATTCAAGGGGTTTACGGTTTTGGGATGCTCCCAAGACCGTAAACTCATGTTCTTGGGGGTTTTTTAATGTTTAAACCACGAATTTGAAGGATAGATGAGATGAATATCAAGCTAGGGAGGTTAACTTACCGATTTGAAGCTCGAAGAGGCGATTTTTGACCAAAACCCATTTGTAGAGAAAGAAAGTAGAGAGAGAGAGTCTAAGGTGGGAAAAGGTTTCTAAGGAGTGTCCACCACCCTTATATAGGGCTTGGGTGTAGTACCCGGTATACGACTACCCGATACTTATGTTTAATGGGGTTTAAATTTTTACCCGGTTAAATGGTCGTAAATAAAAATAAACTTTTTTCAAATAAATGGAAAGATTATTTACGTGTTTTTATTTTTGCTTGACGAATATTAATTAAAATTTTCCAACGGGTTTAAATCTGGTCAAAAATATTTTCGGGATAAATTCGGCTAATTTTTGACGTAACTAATTTCGACGTTAAAACTAACGGAAATTTTTGGGTTGTCACAAATAGATACAATATAACGTTATGTCATATATATACTTTAATATGGCAGAAGCAAAGAGGAACAAGGAACAACAAGGGCATATGTGAATCATGTGACAAATATTCCATATCAATCATTGATTTGATTTAAAGATATACAATCAATGAGACATAACAATTTCCATGCTTGATATACATCAATAAAACTTTGGCCCAAACGGCACAGAAGACATACAACTTCGGATTAACATTTTGGTAGATTTCAGGCTTCTAGCCTTGTCTAACCTTCTGCTAATACCATAGAATAGAAATCATTCTCTTACGGAGACATGTTCTACATGGCCAGAGGCTACATACCAGTACCAATGTGAATCTAAGTCCTTTCACTGATCACATGGCCAAAGGTATTGTTTTGCTAAAAAAAATAGCAAATAAAAATAACACCAACTCGGAATAATAACACTGAAAAGCACGTAACACATATAACACATAACATAAAATTGTTCCTATATATTAAACTCACCATGAAATAACCGGGGGCTAAAATATTAATTTGGGCAGCACTTCGGCTCTAAATATCACTTTCTTCGTTGAAAACCGGGAGTTTTCTTGATAACCGGGCTCTGCGAAGGTAGAGCTTCAAAACCGAAAAGATAAATTTTTCGGGCTTCTCGGGAGTCTCGGGGCGTGTTTCGGGCTTTGAAATCAGTACCGGGGCTTCGGGGGAAGTGGAAGTAGAAGAAATATAAGTTTAGGGGTAAAAAGTGGCAAATTTCTAACATTTACCCGGGATGTCTCGCACCCCTTATATAGGTGCGAGCCTCGGATCCGAAGCGAGGGGGAGAGGACAGTTGTCTGCGAGGCTCGGAACAGGTGACATCAGAGCGAGGATCGGATTGGTCAGTTGCGAGCTTCGGATTGGTCAGCAACCTCGGTCCAATCAGGAGGCGACACATACGCGAAGGGGTGTCCGAGGAGCATCCGCGGGGTGTCTCCTGCGAGGTTGTCCGAATGCGAGTGGACCGCGGACTTGGTCTAATCAGAAGACGACATGCGAAGCTCGGTCCTATCAGGAGGTGCCACGTGGAAGCCTCGCATGCGAGGGATGATGTGTTCGAGATGACTCAGCGAAATTTCCCGGTTTTCCACATTTTCTTGATTTTTGTGCCAAAAACTTGCGAAAATCATAACTTTCGCATACGAGCTCCGTTTTTGACGTTCTTTATATGCACGCGTAGCTAAAATTATGTTCTACAAATTTTGTTTAGACTTCGTCGGCTAATTTTGACTTTAATTTCAATATTATTATTTTTAACAGACCGGGACATGAAAATCCGTTAAAAATTCATAACTTCTTCATCCGACGTCTGTTTTCGTCAGACTTTTTACCATTGTACTACAAATGACGACACCTTCAATTCTCGTTTAGGTTGTGTCGGCTAAAAATCACTCGATCTAAAATTCGAGTTTTTAGCTGTCTACTGTTAAGCTGAAACTTCGAAAAATCATAACTTCTTCATACGAAGTCATATTTTGGCGTTCTTTTTATTGAACTTCTCGGTTTAATGAATACTACAAATTTTATTTAGATTACTAAGGCTAAAACGTAGTTTATCAAAAACTCACTTTTTACGTCATTCGGCGCCGTGTCGGTTTTGTCGCGAATCTTCGATTGGTCATAACTTCTTCGTTATAACTCGGATTTTGATAAGGTTTTCGCCTAAATGTTTCTAACGAGATTATCTACAACTTTCAATAATAAAATTTTACTTATTCCAAATTTTATATTTTCGTTAAATTTCACTATTTGACATTTGATTGGAATCTCATAAGACTTCCAATACTTTCTGAATGATTCTAAGCATAGTTTTACTTCAATTCTAGTAAAAACTATCTGTTAGAACTCAACATTCAAATTCACATAATATTTCATAATATTATTTACTTAAAACACGATTTCAAAACGTGTATGTTACAATTACCTTTTATGTGAGAATATCACAATATGAATGTAATGGGAAAATGAAAGTGTATAGTAATGTTGTATAAAATAACTACTGAAGCACTAACTACCTTAAAACCAATTTGTTAATTAAGGTTAAAATGTGATGTGGTTATAACCATGCTGATTGACTAGTATTTAACACGACGACTTGGTGGCGTCGAAACTATGTGACATTTGTCACCCCTTGGCTTGTCTGTCGGACTGTAGCTAACAATCGGGATGTGGGATTGTCAGTCTCGTATAGATATATACACACAATGCCCGCTCTCCCTCCAGGAGACTGGTTACAAAACGCGGCATGACAAGTATATTGCTATGTCGTGAAGTAGTGGTTTCACATTATTGTTATATTGTTCTCGTTATAGTATGTACCTTTCTGTTCTTGTTATAGTATGTTCCTTCCTGTTCTTGTTATAGTATGAATTGAACCCCTAAACTATACCTATTATAGTTTACTAGTATGTTTGTTTTGAACTGTCCCTGATTTGTAGAAAATACTCAATTATCTATTGAGTTATGTATGTACTTTAAAAACAGAGTTTTATAAACAACAATGTAACATCTTTTTAAAAAAGTTTTTGAATTGATTTGATCACTTACAAAAGCATAAGAAATCCTTTAATGTGATGGTTATCACAGGTAAAATATTAACACAATACTATTGTGTTCAACTTGTATTCCCCCCCCCCCCCCCCCTTTAAAAGCATTTAAAACATTTAAAAGATAGATTATATGGGTATGAACTCACCTTATGTGGGTGATTCAACTGAAGATTCGAATAAGGATGATAAGTTCCACGAATGAAGTCCCGAGGCACAAACGAGCCCTAAATGACATATATTGATACATATATGCATGAAATTAGTGAATCTAACTACAAATGTGATTGGGGAACAACCTAGGATGAAAGAATAACTCACCAAAGAAGTGTTAGAAGCAAGTTAGGAGGTTGAAGGGGTGTTCACGACCCAATCAAGGAAGTTCATGGTTGGGCTTGAATGGTTCACAACCCAATGGAGGTTCACGACGCAATACTGAAGAATGGTTCACGACCCAATGGGAGTTCACGGCCCAAATGATGAACACATGAAGGGTTCACGGCCCAAACTTGAAGATCTTTGAGGAAAAGTGATGTAAAGATGATGAATTGAGATGGAAAGGTAAGGGCTTTCGAGGAACAACAAGAAAAGATGAGACAATTACGTTTTTAGGGTGAAATGAGAGCCTTTGTTGGATGATACTTGAGAGAATTTGAGAGGTTTACGGCCAAGAGAAGAAGAAGTGAAGGAAAAGTGGCTAAAACTCATTTATATACCATGACTTCACGGCCTAAGAGGGGTTTACGGCCGTGAACATGGTCCTTGGCCGTGAACCTCACTTGTTGAGGTTTTATGGCTCAAATGTTGTTCTAGGCTTTTGGTTCTTACGTGGTTCGCTTCCTAACACGCAACCCTTACGTATACTCGGTCTAGAAGCCTATAAGTTTGACCTTAAGTTGATGTGTTTGACCTAATCCAATAAAAATTTTCGGGTTGTGACACGAGTGGTGCTCCATTTTTTCAATGGTGGTGTTTAAGTTTTCTCTAGCAAAGCAAAAGAGAAATAGATATTAAATTTAATTAAAAAAGTTTAATAATAAAAAAATAAATGAAAAATAAATTGAAAAAGACGTTATAGTCATTTCATGTCTTGCAAGGGATGAAACATGCAGATTCAAACTAACAAGGGATAAACATGCAACTTTTAATCGAACGATAAACAATTCAAATTAATTTTTGAAAATAAAGCCTGAACTTGCATTTTAGCACCGACAATTCGTGTAATTTACTCTAGAAAATATATTCTATGAATAAGCTAAATGTATGACAAATTCACAATAAAATTTAATGTTCGGATTAGATTAATAGCAAAACTCACAATTTGGCCTGTGAGCTATAAAGTTGGTTATCATTTCAAAAGAATGACGTATGTTTGTAATCAACTTGAATACAACGTTAACTACGACTTGGATACAAAATGTATTCGTTTTTATTTTTTATTTTTTTTAACAACAAATACAATATATTTCTAACCTACTCCTAAAACAAGACTTAAACACTCAACCTCAAAAAAAAAAAACAACACCTAAAATAAAATCCCAAAATTATAATACTTTTTATTACTTCTTGACAATTTAAAGACATTTCCAATAGTTTATTTCCTAAAAACAATCCAAACCCCTTAAACTTAAAGCCCTAATCTTGAAACAACAATAACTTCCATTTATGTATATAGATCAAACCACAATTTATAAACAAGGTTTACACACACAATTTCTAAGATTAAAGAGTTTTAGCATGAGTAGACTTTTACATTAACATTAAACAGTTAAAGAAGCAGCAACTCCTTCATGCTTAACAATGCAAGCATGGAGATCATCTTTCTTAGCACCCACAACTTTGTCCACTATCTCTCCATTCTTGAGGAACAGGAATGTTGGCATTGCCTCAATCGAATACTTCAGAGCTATGGTCTGTAACACCAAGAAACACAAATTGCTTATTTCTAAATACCCAAAATAACCCTGAAACAATCCGAATATGAAAGATGATAGGAGGAAATTTACCTCAAGTTCATCCACATCTACCTTAAGGAAGGTAACATGGGGCTTCTTTTTAGCAAATTCAGCCAAAATTGGTGCAATCACACGG
Source organism: Lactuca sativa (assembly GCF_002870075.4). NCBI lineage: Eukaryota > Viridiplantae > Streptophyta > Magnoliopsida > Asterales > Asteraceae > Lactuca > Lactuca sativa. The sequence goes on along the minus strand of NC_056626.2, from coordinate 220,989,561 downwards.
CAAGGACCACACCATGAGGCTGTGAAATCTACAACCACCTGTCAAGAACACCATTCAAATGTTAAAGTATGCCATTTAAGGTCCAAGATCTTGATTTGTACACTAAATTTCAATTTCTAGAAAAAAATATGGCATCAAGTTATTCATTTGATCAAGAATGACTTAATCTAAAACTATTGGCACAAGACGACCAAAAAAAAGGAAGAGAGATTAAAAGGGGAAAACCCATTCATTAACAACTCATATGTGTCAATAACCGATTGTATAGTCTAATCGATGCATTAAAAAAAACTAAAGGTAAACCTCAACCGGGTTACTGAACAAACTCAAAAGGTTAAGATTCAACACTTCCGATATCGAATTCAAGAAAAAGAACAGAAATGAAAGCATAACAGGTGAATCAATATAAGAAAACAGGGTTAATTTCTAAGCAGAGGAGTATAACAAGTAGATTAGGGTTACCAATTTCTCAGAACCGACGTGCTTCTGAAACTGCTCCTCCCATTCCTCGACGGTGTGGCAGCCGATCACAACTCCTTCTGTTGCCATTTTTTTTTATGAAAACTTGAATCGAAGAGAACCTAATTCGAATTTCTTTAGCTTACAAATGAGTTCTTTTACTTCGAGAATGAATGAAGATTGTTGAGCCGAACTCCTCTTTATATAGGGGGACATCCCTGTCATACAGGATTATATTTCCATAAATGCCCCTCAGTATGTCGGTTTTCGAATAAAGGTTGGTCATAATTACAGAAATACCCCTGAAAGTGTAAAACGCATATTTAAAATTCAAAATTCGTTCAGTGAATGGCGAAAAGAAAACGCGCGTCTTAAAACGTGACGCACGCGTTTGCGTGGCCGTTCAAAAGGAATATAGCATTTTCACAATGGATAAATGGATAAATAAAAGAAATAAGTGTAATTTTAAAAAATCTTAATATATATTCCTTCAATAATTCAAAAAAGAAAAATGTTATAGTTAAAATACACTATTTTTTTGATCCATGTAGTTTGTTGATTTTTGCGAATAAGATTTAAAAAATTTCTCACTTATACAATTGATCTAGAATATAGTACTTTATATGGACTTGGTTTGTGACAAATTGAAGTGAAATAAATGCAACTTCAGAAAAATCTTATAATATATATATTCCTTCAATATTCAAAAAAGCATTATTTTATATTTAAAATACACTATTCTTTTGGCCCATATAACATGTTGGCTTTTGTGAATAAGGTTTAAAAGATTTCCAACTTACATTATTAATCCAAAATAATATGGACTTTGTTTGTGATAAACTTTAGAAAAACTTTTATACCACTTCTTTTAACAGATACTTTAATGGTTATAAAATAAGATAATGATTTAATAGAGTAATATATTTCTTGATTTCTACACAATTAGTCATTGAATTTTTTTTGTCCATATTTTCTTATTGATTTTGTTGAATTGTTCAAATAACATCCTTATGATCTGCTATGGGAGGTTTAGCCGGTTTTCGGTGTATTTGACACATCCGATGATGATCCAACCATCTTCTTCGGCGAGCCTCCAGCATTCATGATTTTCCAACGAAGATGAACACAAATACATCAAATCTATTTCAGCTTCTATTCTCCCCTTTCTTTTTCTTATCTTTTTTCATGAACTCAAGATCTGTGATGAACACATACATACATACACATCAGATGAGTGTATGTGTGTCGTTCCAAAATCAAGCATGAACACATCTGAAAATCTTTTCAATCAACCCAGATCTGATGTTTAAGCATGAACACATACATATGAACACTTTTGGAGATCGTTTGATTTCTATGAAGAAGACGAGTACACACACATCGATTTTTTATTTCTATGAAGAAGAACACACATACATATACCTTGAAGATCATCTGATTTCTGGAAAGAAGATGAACACACACACATCGATTTTTGTTCAAGAACACACATCGGTTAGGGAAAATGAAAATGGAACTCGAATCAGATCAAACAAGATTATTGTTCAAGAACATACACATGATTTTTGTTTAAGAACACACACATCGATTATCAAATCTTCGGATATCTTTCATTCGATTTTCCCATATATGAAAATTGATGAACACAAACACGATTTTTGTTCAAGAACACATAGATCGTTCAAATCTTCACACGTACCTTGAAGATCATTAAATTTTGTTTTCTGTTTCGATTTATGAACCCAGAACTCGAATCCAACACACACAAATCTGAAATCAAGTTCATACAAGAAATCGAAGAAATCGAGCTTTGGAATTTCTGATGGTGCTAGATCTGGGTTTCTGATCGTTTTCGTTTTAAACTTCACAACCCCTTCATCTTCACAGACCTCCTTTTGTCGAAATCGAAATATGAGTTCTTGGGTTTTTGCAACCAAGAACTCCAGATATGCCATGGTTTCCTTCTTTGAAACCCCACAGATTTGGAACCCTTCAAACTCGTTGGTTTCTGGAGATGACAAAGTCGCCGGAAAATTCATGTTTGGTCGGAGAATCATCGGAGAAGATGGCGGAGCCTCGCCGGAGCTCACAAGAACACCACAAACTGGCTAAACCTTATGTAGCAAGTCATAAGGATGTATTTTGAACAGTTTAATAAGAATAATGGGAAAAAAACTCAGTGACTAAATTTGTACAAGTCGAAAAATGTTACTCTTTTAAGTCATTATCCCTTATAAAATATATGGATAATGACTTGAGAGGGTAATGCACTTTAGCTTTTGGTCATATTTGTTCACTAAATTATTTTTCGTGTTTTATTAACCATTAAACTTGTTGAAACGTGTATGACCGATAATAGTGTGTTTTGTCGGTTTCCAGTGTTATTTCCAGGCAAGCATGATTTTCCGATCATCTTCTCGGGTCAAACTCGATTTTCCGGCGAGATCTCTTTTTTACTAGAAATGTTAAAAAACCCAAAAATAGATAAGCACAAGAATCAGATGTACTCAAAATTTGATTTGAAAATTTTCATCATCAAATCTTAGTTCTTTCAATAAAACACAGAAGCTCGTGTTTGTGTGTGAAGGAATCGAACCCAAAAATCTGAAAATGAACTCGTAAAACACACCTAACTGTGTGTTCTTCGTGTTTGTGTGAAATTTTGAATTTTGAAGAGGAAGATAAAGAACTCAAGAACTTAAACCCAAATTCTCTCTTTATCATTTGAAACACATCCAACACACACATCATTGTTCTGCAGAGATCAGAAATCTCTAGATTCAAATGGTTTTTAAAATTGTTTAGGGTTTCTTGAGGTTCGAGTTTGGGTGTTGCAGATACACATGTTCTAAAATGGAGTTGTTTGAGAATCTAGTTAGGAAATCCGAAAAAAAAAACGAGTTCTTGATTTCATTTAACGAAGAACTCCAGATCTGCCATCATTTACCGGAAAAATCGAGTTTTGAAAGATGAAATCGTTTGCAGTTGTGTGCAAAACTCGATTTTGAAAGTTGTCGTTTGTAGTAGGGTTTTGAAGCCAAGGTTTTTGTGTGTTCATGTTTATCCTCATTTGAGTTCATTTTCAGGAACACAAATCTGAAGGGGGGGATCAAGGGTTCATCTTTATCTTCATCAACTTCGGTTTTAGGAACACAACTACAAACAATTTCATCTTTTACCAAAAAAAAAAAAGAGTTTTTAAGCTAGGGATTTTGTGTATTCATGTTTATCTTCATCTGTGTTCATTTTCAGGAATGAAAATTTGAACGAGGAAATTGATTTTAGGAACACAAATCTGAGGAGGAAATCGTGGGTTCATCTTTATCTTCATTAACTTCGATTTTAAGAACACA